>NC_056745.1:190186033-190348533 GCF_019279795.1 Protopterus annectens | reverse complement strand
CATTCTTAATGAAGAACACTCTTAAAATAATAAAAAAATAAATAAATAAATAAAAAAGAAGCATCTGAGTAACACTGAAGTAGAATTCTTGGACTATACCTCTTGCAACAATTTCATATAACCAATATCTTTCCAAACCAGAGATAACTATATTTTGATATAATTTTGGCAAACACCACAGGTTTGGTCAAAAATATTGACCATCTTCATCCACTAGGCTACTCTGACCAATAAAACAATATGATTTTTAATATCCAATAATAAAACAAGGATTCCTGATGTTTAGGTGTTGAATTATAAAAATTGTGATGTACTTTAGTGTAGCAAAAATGTAGAATCCCCAAATTGGTAAGATTTGTGCAATGGTAATGGTCTCAAATGTTTGTAAAAGTTGTTAAAATGTGTATTATTTTGCTATATAAATATAGTAACAAGAACAAAAAGAAATAGTGCAAGTTTAAACATCCATAGAGGGACAATTACGTGGGGTGTTGAGTCAGAAGGAAAAGGCACAGATACAAGACTGAGAATAAAATATTATTTTATAAATATGTAAATGTAAAAAAAAAATGTATTCAAGTCAGTCCTGTTTTACATAATAAGCAGATGAAAAGTGGACCAACTGATGATAATACAGTTTCAGCATTTAACTGAACCCTCACCCCAGGCAGACGTAGCTCTCTTGATTTCAACTCTCCCTCAATAAACAAATAAGTGACTTTTTCATTATCTAAAGTTATGAAAGGTGCCAGTATAGGACTAGACAGGATCTCTGCATACTTTCCTAACCTAGTTCATGTTGCTTTTGTACATCATTTGGTCACAGTGCTTAATACTTTACTTTTTCAAACTACATTTCCCAGAGAATGGCAAGATAGTGATGTCCCCATTCATAAGGATGGAAAGCCTCACACAGGTGCACTACAAGCCAGTCAATCTGACATTAATCATCTTAAGCTGGATAAAAAAGTGAATATCATTATGAGATTTAAACCAACATGGCTTCATGCCTGCTGATCCACTCTAACCTGTTTTGCAAATTTCTGGGAACCAGTTAGTGCTTCCTGGACTTGGGACAACCTAAAGTTGTGATTTGCCTTGATTAAGCAAAAGCTTTTGATATATGACCTCCTACTCAAATTATAAATAATTTAGTTGCTTTTCAAATAAATGTTTATATCCTCAGGTCAGCAAAACATTATTTTAGTAATGCATCTCAGAAAATAACTTTATTTGGAAAAAGGGTTATATTGGTCTCAAGTAAAAACACTATCTCTTCTTTCTGCGACTTGTGATTTATAAATTTATAGATATATCAAGGCAATTAAGTCTTAGGACTATATACACCTTCTCAGTACCCACTGTTACACAGTACTCTCCTTCTCAAAGAAGGCTAGACCAAGTAATCCTGGTATAAATGTCTGAGAACCCATCTAGACATCCAGGCTCCATGTCAATGATGTTATTGAACCAAATTATTTAACCTAAAAGGAAAGGCTTTTCCAGAGGTGGGAGGAAATGCTGCATGATAAACCTGTCTCTTCACTGTGTTTTGTTTACCTGTTAGTAAAGATTTAGGTTCCTGTTTCTTGTTAATGGAAATATTACATATGCAGAGATACATGAGAGCAAGGACAACCAGGCCTTATATGGTGTGGTAAGCTAGGCATAGGTTCCCTTCAAAAGTCTGGAAGATACTGAATTAAGAAACAGTGCTTCCAGCCTCTCCTGGTAGCTCAGAGTCTTTAGATCTGTAGTTTTCTTAGTTTGGAATCTCTGTGGCCTTTCTAGTTGTTCAATATAAATAGTGAAGTACATCCTGAAGGGGCATTGTACTCAATAACTGGCCTAATCAATCCTGAATATAAGGGCGTAGTGACCTTCTTACATCTGGATGATACTCCTTTGGTGATTACGTGTGTTAAGAAGAAGGATTTCCTGACTACTGCTGTCACATGATGATCAAAACATTGTGAGTTGTTAACTCAATCTCCAAGGTCCATAACTAGATTTTCATTTTGTAGTATTGTATTGGCAATATAGTACACTAATGTGAGGGGTTGTCTACCAAATACAACAATACTGTATTTTTTAGCATTTAATTTTTGACTGTTTTTAGTACAAAAAGAGTTTATGAGTGAGTATTCTTGCTGGAGGGTTTGTCTGTCAGAAGGGGACTTAACAATAGCTGCCAGTTTGCAATTGACTGCAAACTTACTAAGCCAGAGGTCCTTCCTCCCTGATGGAGACCTGAAAAGTAAATTTTGAAAGGGAGGTGTCCCAACACTGAGATCTCATGGACACCAATGGTAACCTTCATACTTTCTGATGAAACATCTGTAACTTTTACTGAGTGGGTTCTGTCTTTTAGCCAGTTTGTTATCCATTCAACCACATGGGAATCTACTTTTAAATAATTATTTTTTTTATTATATCAGTCTGGGATGTGGTGTTTGATTCTTTGGCCAGGTCTAGATACAATGTGTACATTACATGGCCACTTTCAGCTGCCTGTGTGACTCTGTCAAAGATGTTAACCAGGTTTGACAGGCAGGATCTTCCCTTGACAAAGATATACAGTTGCAGGTTTAAGTCTAACAAGTTGTTTGATATGATAGTGTATGGAAGGAGTTATACTATGCACCATGACCTTGCAAATGTGTCTGGTCAAGCAGATAGGTCTATCATTCCCAGGGTTGGTGGTATGGCTGCCTTATATAGGGGCATCACAACTGCAGTGTGCCACTTTTCAAGGAGAAAAACAGTAGCTAAGCCTTGGTTAATCAGTCTTTGTAGAGTGGGTCAGCAAAGTCAGGCTTAGCACTACATATTAAGCATCTAGGTATATTATCCGGCCCCACAGAGAAAGTACTTTTGATCTTATTCAGTGCATTTAGCACATGTCCTTTAGTGATAAAAAAGAGGTAATAGATTCCCGTATTTGTGGATTATGAGTTAGTCTTGGGGGAAGTTAGCATTAAATGTGTTGGCAAGTACACTGGCAATGTCATTAGGTCTAAATGGGAGATGCCTTTTTGAAAAAGTTTAGAACAACCTAGGGTGTTGTTCCTTAGTTTTCTAACATAGTTAAAGAAGGATTTATAATTATTTTTAGCTACTATTGTCAGCCTACATTCATGGTAAGATTTAGTGGTCCTGATGGTGATTTTCATTTTATTTGCAGTTTGTAATACACCCAGTGATGTGACAGATTTTAAATCTGCTGCATAATCTATATGGTGGTCTTCCTTAGTCTGCTGGTTTTATCCAGGATCTATTCCCCTCTATGCCCCACCCCTGCCCCCAAAGCTCTTCAATCGAACAGCAAAAAAAAAAACTTCAGTAAAGTTAAAACACAAAATGCTGAAATGCCTTGAACTTCCTTATCATGCACCCAGCACTTTGCACCTGGGGTGGTTGTCCCTTTGTCCCACCCTTGCTATGCTTCTGGCCAAGAGGCAGCAACAACTTTTCATTAAAGAATCTTTCATCTATTTAAAAAAAAAATGATAAAGCTAGCAGTTCTTCCAACAAACAAGTATCATGGGAAATTTAAAAGCAAACATGATTCTGTTCCCACTACACTAAACAAACTATATGACAAAAGAAAGGGATTCCTTAAGTAATTTAGCAGATCCAAAATCCCTTCCCTCAAGGATAATTTCAAAAGCATTACAAAAAACTGAAGAACATTATCAGGTCCAATAAAGTAGCCCATGAACTTAGGCTGACCTCTGAAAGCAAAGATAACTATAAATCCTTTTTTAGCTATGTTACAGAACTGAATAAACAATGTCAAGCATTACTCAGAACATATTCATAATGGCACCTCCTATTCTGACCCAATAAACATTGTTAATGTCACTCTGAACAAATTTATTGTGAAATTCACACGTGAGTCTTTTATTCAAAGCCCCAAAATATCAAAATCCCTTACTCCTCCCAATTATCTATAAAGATCATTTACTAAAGGCCACTCTAGTGTCATAGAGAGATAAAGCTCTGACTATGGCCCAGTCAATCCAGGTTTGATTAATACCTCAGGCATCTGACGGAGAGGCAGGGATGGATGGGGGGGACATCCTATGTGGATGGGCATTCATCAATGATACTCCCTTAGGGGATGTGTGATCCAAACAGAAAAGTTACCCTTGGATGTAATCAAGGAGCGCTGGATGCTGGACAGGGAGTGGGTCAGTCAAACCCCACCAAGGACTGATGCAACGATGGCCAAAACCCCAGGACTCCCTTAGGTTCCTTAACCCACCCAATTAATACCAGAGTAAGTCTGTGGGAATAGGAGATCATCTGGTAACCCAGCATACATGTGGGGCACTGGGGGCTGGGCCAGTTAAATGATGTCCCAAGGGGGATCAAAAAATATTTAAAAAAATCATTTGCCTGGAGTGCTAACCAAGACCAAAAACACTTCCTCCATGAAACTTGACAGTATACCTGGTTGCTTAATTAATAGCGTTATAACAGTGAAACACAGTGGTGCGATTACTCATATGAGCGAATCGGAACCACGAAAATGAAAACAGTGACAGTTTGAAATGTTCGAAAATCAGCAAATCGAAAAGCAGATTCCCTGATTTTCGAACATAAATGTCGACAAAAAAATTTAATGAATTGTAAAGCAGGGGGCAAGCCCCCCTGCACCCCCACATCCCCCTACTTTAATATTCTAACTCCGAGATCTCACTACAGTGGGAAAAGGGACCATTTTCTGATCTCCACTATAGTACAATCCACCCCAAATTGTCAAATGTGCAATGAGCAAATGTCACTGTGCATTCGCTCATTGCACATTCAAACCTTTTTCCGTTCTGCATTTGCAAACTGCCTTTCGGACAATTGCCGTTCGCCCTTGTGCAATATGCACACATGAAGGTAAACCGTGTTAAACATGCCCTTACAGACACATTCCTCAAACTGGTTAAACTAAGTTTAGATACTGGTTTTGTCCCTGATAAATAGCACATTGCAGTGGTGATGCCCCTCTATCAGTATGGTCTTACAACCGACCCAGGTAATTTCATGCCAATTAATTTTACAAGCATTCTCTGCAAAGCCATTGAATATATTATGACTGATTTCATTAAACTCTGATATCAAGAATCTGGTTAGAACTGCCCAACAACAGTATGGCTCTGTGAAGGTTAGATCCTGTCTGTGTAGTCTGGTAAATTTATTTGAAATAGTTACAGAGTCTGCAGATTGTGGACAAGCATTGCACATGCTATATCATTAACTGGCCAAGGCCTTCAACACCATTCCCCATGTTAGCATCATACAAAAGCTAAGTGCTTTAAAGCTGATCCATAGGCAGTAAGAGGGATAGCAAACCTGCTGAAAGACAGACTCCACACATTGAAAGTTACAGGTACCTCATCAGGAAGTATGAAAGTGACCAGTGGTGTACCTCAGGGCTTGGTGCTGGGAGCTCTCCATTTTGGTATTAACTTCCCAGATCTCTAAGCACAGAGCCAAGACCTCTTGCTGACAGTGGCTGCAGACAACTGCAAACTAAGGGTTGTTGTTAAGTCATCTTATGATAAACAAACACTCTATAATGAACTACCCTTAGTAAAAATGGGCTCAGACTAAATGCTAAAAATTGTGCTGTCATCACTTTTGGTACAGAACTCCTCCCATTACAACACTGTAAAAATGAAAATGTAGTCAGGGACCTAGATACGTAAGTAGATAACTCCTTCTTTCTTGACTGTTATGTGTTGCAATGATTTTTCAGGAAATCCTTTTAGTTACCAAGCTAATTGCCAAAGAAATACCATCAAGACCTAAAGAGGTATTCCCTCCCATATACTCAGCATTGAAAAGGCAAGTTGTTGACTGCAGCACCACCTTTGAGATGTATCTCAGTAAACATATCAATTAGAAAGACCCCAAAGGTTATTAACCAAAAAGATCAAGAGCACAGGCCTAAATTTCCTATCAAGAGAGGCTAGAAGCTCTATCTCTTTATTGTGCCTTTTAGACTTTTGAGGGAAGCTCTCTGTCACACTTATTGTATCAGAGGCCTGATTACCCTGGACCTCCTGTTTCTTTGCAGTCCAGTATTTCCACCAATACTAAATCCAGGGATCTAAATCTTAACCAACAGATAAATAAAGCATGGTTGAGGTACAAGTTCATAACCCAGTACCTTGCAAACCTCTGAAATAAATTTTGCATGCATGTTAAGCAACATTGTTCACTATCTTTCTTTAAATATACACTTGAAGACTGGATGGGTATCCACAAATCTTCTCTGGAATTGACTGGCATGACTCTCCTGGAGAAAGGAGTTGTGGCCTGAGGGGCGGTACAGGCAAGATGTGAATGGTCATAGGACTTAGTGGCCTTGCAATATCGGAATTTATAAATCTGTGAATCAGAACATATTTTACAGATCACCTTCTGGGTTACATTTAAATTAACATTTACATTTGGGCTACATTGTAACCAATGTTTGCAGTTCAATAAGTATGATAGGTGCGCTTTCACATGAAGCATATTCACAGAAATCACTGCATTCTAGACAAGGATACTAGCACTGACACTTCAAAGCACAGCTGCAAAAATCTTATAAATCTTTATGTCGTTTGACATTATATTTGTTTGGTTTAATTAGAGCATGCTGCCCTTAAAATCTCCCAGAAAAAAAAATGGTCACTGACAAAGGATAGTTTCCCACTACCCAAAATTCAGCAAAACATGCTCATGATTAAAACCTTATGAGTATGTGTTCTTTCTGTTGAAAGTATGGGGTTCTGCATGTTTTCTTTTACCACATAAAATATTTCCAAGAATGCTACTATAGTATTCCTTCTTCAGATACACATATATACACACACACAGAGGTTACTGACAAGTGGTCAACAAGTCATGTTGTCAAAAAGAAAAAAAAAGCTGGCACAGCTGATTGAAAATCAATTTATCATGTGCCATTTTTTCTGTGTGAGATTCTGTTTCAGTGGAGATATGGGAATTTGCCCTTCCCCTTTGTGGTGCAATTTCAGAGCTGGTATATATATTTAGCAGAGGGTGTAGGAGGGATTTCCCCTTGCAGAAAACAATGTTTAACTTTGTTTTATTTTTCTGTTTTTCCATTGGCTGTCTGAAGTCTACATTCATAAAAAAATAATAGCATATGTTCTAATCTCAGAGGTGCATTAGTAGATAGGTTTTATGCTACAAGTGAATAGAACTTGAAGAACTGTTTGGCTTAACTGGTTAATGGAGTTTTAGCTTATTGAATAATGCATTAGCCTACAATATATCTGGAATAATTACTATTTGCAGAGATCAGTTAACAGAGGGACCAGATGGCATAATGGTTATGGTCTTTGCCTCCAATACACAGGGTATAACGTTCGATCCTGACTTCTGGCCAGTGCTTGCATAAAATTTGCATGTTCTGCCTTGGTCCCTTTTGAGTTCTCCCCACCTCCCAAATACATGCTGAGTCTCTACCTCAAACTCACTCACAACTGGAACTGTGGGCAGTACCACACACTCTAGATGGCGCCCCTATAGCGGGAAGAGTTGCACAGACTGCCCGCTTTGGACATCAATAGTGGTGCACAGTATACTCTAGATAGAAGACCATGAGTCACAGACTGTGCTGTGACAGGGTAGCCACTGTAAAAATTGGCACAAGGGGATTTTGGAGGATTTGGTCATGTTGACTAATGTTGCCAAAATGGGCATGGGTATCTGTCCTACACCAATGACCCATGCTACCATTGGGAGGTGTGTATGTGCCCCTTCTGGCCAATTTGTGACTGCAGTAAAGTTCAGCAGCCCTGGATTAATAAGCTACTGTCTGGCCAGTGTCCTGGGATAGCTGTGTTGAGCAAAAGCTGGATATAAAATCAAACAACCTACCAAATATGAACAACAATTGCTTCACTCAGTGGAGGATCACTGACAAGATGTACCTTGGAAGTGGATGCCATGATGGTACCTTGGAAGTGGATGCCATGATGGTACGAATTGCTTCACTCAGTGGAGGATCACTGACAGGGTGTACCTTGGAAGTGGATGCCATGATGGTAAGAAGGAGTCTGGAGGCTGGAACTCCTTGTTATCTAGAATCCAAGATGGAAGGGCAGTACAGCAAATCCTCTTGGTTTGAGTATAAAGTTTACTGCAGAGGAGGAGGACAAACTGGAAATGGTATCAGGATTGTGGTAAGGGAGAGTGAGAGAGATGTTATTAAAGTTAGTGATACACTGCTGGTAATCAGACCCCAATGTAAGGATAATGTTCAAATACTGAGCAAAAGAGTGCATTCAAGCAACAGTTGTAGAATCTACTAGATAAAGCAGGGCAACATGAATTGGTGTTGATAATGGGTGACCTGAATGCACATATCAGAACAGACAGAACAGGATATGAGGACTGCCTGAGTCCACATGGTTGGGGCTACAAGAATAAAGAGGGAGAGGCCATTCTAGACTTCTGTCTGGCAAATGGCTTGATGGTAGCCAATACATGGTTCAGCAAGAGAGACAGTCACAAAATCACACGTAAGAGTGCCCGATATGCAACATAGATAGACTAGTAAGGAAAGGGCACTGGGGTAGAATTGGTAATTGCAAATTCATCCTCAATGAACCAGTCTGCCTACACCACAAACCACTGATTGCCACAATCGGCTCCAAGCAGTGGTCAGAGAAGACTCCAAGGTCGGCAGAGACCAGGCTGAAAACCTGGAAGTTGACTGGAGAAAAGCACAACAGTTCAAGGAATTAATCTAGCATGCACCTCAGAAAAAAAGAGGAAATAGGTGGAGTTGAAGAAGAATGGCAGCACCTCAAAACACGCATGATGATTGTAGAACAAGTACGCGGCTGAGCTAGTATGGGAATAAGGTGCAAAAGGTAACCTGGCGGTGGAATTCAGAAGTCCAGGAAGTCATCAAAAGAAAGAAAGAAATACAGGAAAAAGTGCGAGATAGAAAAGACAGAGCAGGGTAAGAAGGAATACTGGGTGTCTAACAGAGACTAAGAGAGGAGTTGCAATAACAAAGAACAAGGCATCAAAGGCACTCTACCAGGTTGTGGAAAGTGGCTCCGTAAATAGCATAAAGACACTATCAGCTTGCAAGACAAACACCCTTTGTAAGGGATGCCAGCAACTACCTGCTCCCTAACCCAGGAAATCAAAGGCAGATGGAAGGAGAACTCACAGCAGCTTCTAAATGAAGAAAACCTACAGAAGCTATACTGCTCCGACACAGCCTATGTTGAAAGAAGTAAAAACAGCATTAAGGAAAAGTCAGAGAAAGCAGCAGGTCACAGCAGATATGATCAAGATGTTGGGTGAGAATAGGAGGGTATTCATAGCAATATATACAGAAAGGAGTATCTCAGATTACTGTAGAATAAACATACTAGTGCTATTGTACAAGAACAATGGGGACATCCACAACTGTGGGCAGCACAGAGGTGTCAAACTCATGTCACACTGCATGAAAGTTCTGGAGAGGGTGATTGATAAATGAATATGCAGAGCAGTAGAAAGTAAGATGGGAGATGAGCAAATCAGATTCAGATCAGCATGCAGCACAACCAACCCAATGTTTGCAGTGAGACAGATAGCTGAGAGGAAGTTAAAGATGAGGAAATAGTCCAACTGTGCATTCTTAGACTTGGAGAAAGCATATGACAAGATCCCAGGGAAGCTAATTTGGGCAGCCCTGCTATGGTTCAGTGCCCCAGAAACATTGGTAGAATTAGTGCAGGCTATGTACAAGGATCCAGTGACTCAAGTGCAAACAGTGTTCAGTTCCACAGGGGGTTCCCAGTGGGACCAAGTTTGCATCAGAGTTCAGCTCTGAAGCAAATTGCTGTTCATATGATAGACTAGTACATCAGCAAACATGTTGGAGGGGACAGATAACTTCAGCAAAGTACTGGGGAGTGGAATGCAAAACTGAAGGCACATGGGATGAAACCAAGTACAGATAAGACATCTGTAATGGCAGCAAACTGAGGAAATCAGAAGAAGCTGAAAATGGGTGAACAGGTTAATAGCTTCAATACCTGGGAGAGGTGGTTAAGGAGAAAGGAGGTCTGAATGAGAAGGTCAAAGCTAGAATCAGAGGGGCTGCAGTCAACTGGCACAGAGTGTCAGGGTTAGCATATGACAGAAGAACGCTATAGAAGCTGAAAAGTAAGGTGCTGAAAACAGTAGTGTGACCAGTACTACTGTATGGTACAGAAACCTGGGAAGTAAAGGCAGAGCAGTTGAGAAAGCTATAGGTGATGGCTGCATATGGGCCAAAAAGATATGGTGGATTAGTAAAGTGTAATGATGAGCAAGAAGTGATTATTGCTATTAAATGTAATTTTTTTTTTGCAATGCAAAACATATTTAAATAATTTGTGTGTCTGTATTAGCAGTAATGGGACAGTAGTTTAGAGAATAACTTAAAAATGGATTCACTCAAAGCTAGCTCTGTCTGCATCTTCTACACAGGCACACACACAAACACACACACACACACATGCACACACACACATACATACATAAACATACCCTTGCAGGCATGCCCAAACACACACAGACATGCACACATGCACTTCCAAACCCACATACACATGCATGTGATATACTTACTCACCCATATAGTCATACAGAAAAGTGTATCAGCATTGCAGTTTTAGCACAACTGCAGCAAACAACTTGCTGTTACGTTTTTCCCATGGTTTACTAGTTTCCTTCTTTTTTCCTCAGATATTTAGTTTTCATGGCCACATGGTGCAGAAGTAATGAATGAATCCAACAAAAGCTGGAACTGTAAATACTTGAAAAAAATGCATAAACATTTTATAGTAACATCTCTGTCTTTGTTAAATTGAATTCTATTTTATCAGCATAACAAAAACAAAAAACTATGCACATGAAGAGTTGCCCATTAAAGCTGCATGGACAATAGATTATTGCTGCAAATGCTGCCAAACATCATAAGGATTGTGCACATACGACAGTGATCTACATGCACACAGCAACAGTGTGATTACATTCTTAGACAAAACAATGTGATCCTGAAATTGTGCACTGATGAAGCGAGCTGGGAAAATGTGGTCTGTCTAGTACAGTAGTGCAAAGGACAATGGGACATCTGCACTGGAAGAACACTGCACAGTTCCTTCTGTAACACTGGCAAGTTAAATTTACTGTGAAGTCTTGTTAAATGTCACAGTAATATTGCTCATGACCCTTATATTCTCAAACAGCAAAACATGACTCCCACAACATAAAAGTCTTTCACGAAAGTCATTTATTACAAGTGTCTGTCTCAGAATGCCTGACCTCTACCCTTACAGGCGGAAACTAAAGGGTCAGGGGCAGCAAAACGGCCAACCCAGTGATTGCAGTGGCTCATAGGTCATTTCCCCTATTAGAACTATGACTGTAGCTTTAAATGGTATGACAGGCTGTCCTTATTTGCACTTCTGACCACTGTAGCCTATAGCTCGGATGTCAGTTGGCCAGAACAGAACCCAAGCACTATGGAATCAATGCTTTCATGCTAAATGACAACACAAATGCAAAAAATCTTGCTTAATACTTATACAGTTAAGAATTATGGAAAGATGTTATAAAGAAGCAAAAATGCATGCTGACCTCTTACAATTACGTACAAAGATCTGTCATTTAACTTGTTTCTTCTAGTCAAGTATAGTTCTCTTCAAAAAAAGTTTAACGTCAAGTGCATAATCAAAAACAGACATGCTACAACAGCTGATAAAGATTTACAAAGTGCAAAACATGGCATCGAAAAAAAATTGAGCTTCTGAAGCATGCAATGTCAAAAACAGGAACTATGTTTAGGAAAATTGGCTGTCTGAAAAATCTTGCTAGTTAAAGCAACAAGATGTGAACTAAATATGTTGTTACAGATCTGTATTTCTTTCCCATAACCTCCACTATCAAGCTGAATGATTCTCAAATAAGTTGCATAAACAGACAAAAGTTCCCAGGCCACCATTTATGTCTACTGACATAAACAACTAAGCATTCATTCATACAGAATATATGTAAAAATACACAAGAATGAATAATTTATTCAGCATATCAGGGCCTGCATTTTCTAATAATTCATTATATTTTCAGCACAAGTAAACAAAGATAATTAGCTCAGTGTATGTTTTCAGAAAATATTTAAAATAAAAATGACAGTTAAATTATAATTAACTTAGTTTGCTGGAGAGCTGATAAGTATTTTAAACAACGTATGCCAGAATTCACATCATTATATACACTGAGTTAAACAGCTGGGCTACAAAATAGAAATGTAAATTCAGCTGTTAAATATATTTATTCTGCAGACACTTCTCAATTAGTTAACTTAAAAAAAATCTGAAAGCATTCTGGGACATGCAGATACTTATTATGGTAAACCACACCTGAATTATGTCATGAGACTGAATTGCAGTTGCCTTTTTGCTAACCCTGGTATATAAAACCTCATCATCACTTCAGAAAGAAAAGCCATTATACGTATCACGCTAGCCAGACAAATCAAAATATCACACAAACTTGATAAGGCATACTGTTTGGATAGTACTCTAAGGTTATTTCATAAAATAACCTGAAACTGAAGAAAGTACAGCTATATACCAAAGGGCTCTGGCTGACTAAGTTTGCAGATGACTGCAAGCTAGAAACAAGTTATTGAATCCCCCAAATGACTTAGCCATCCCACAGGAAGGTTTGTCTCAAATAAATGACTGTTGTCAAAATCATGGTCTCAAACTAAATGCCAAAAAAATGCATTATTGTCTCCTTTGGAAAGTCATCTACCCCAGGGGACTACCACATCAACAATACGCCCCTAAGAGTTGACCCAGTTGTTCGGGATTTGAGAACGTATGTGGACAGTGACCTAACTTTTGACCAACATGTGTCTATTGTTGCAAGAAAGGTCTTCTATATTGCACAGCTTATAAACAAAGGGATTGTATATAGATCTAGGTATGTCATTGCCCCCTATAATCAACCCTCCTTAGGCCAGTCATTGAATATAATACCCTCTTTGGTATGTATCTGTCCAGAC
Organism: Protopterus annectens; assembly: GCF_019279795.1. Classification (NCBI taxonomy): domain Eukaryota; kingdom Metazoa; phylum Chordata; order Ceratodontiformes; family Protopteridae; genus Protopterus; species Protopterus annectens. The sequence goes on along the minus strand of NC_056745.1, from coordinate 190,335,458 downwards.
ACATGCAAAAACTGGAACACCCACAGAGATACCTTACTAAAAGGATACAAGGTCTAAACAACATGTCCTACATGGACCAACTCAAAGCCCTGTTACTATACTCAGTATCCTACAGACTGCTAAGAGGTGACCTATGTCTGGCATACAGGATATCATATGATCCAGTAGTGATGGATTTACTGCACATCAGCAAATCAAATGGCATCAGAATTACTCAGTCCAGGGATCTGAACCTCTGCTACAACATCAACACAATGGTTTGGAGAGACAGGTGTATTTCACAGAGGATACCACTGCTATGGAACAGACTCCTCATCCATATAAAACAAAGTTCATCCCTGTCAATTTTCAAGTGCAACGTAGATCTATGGATGGGAAACAGAAAATTTACCCCAGGACTGTCCCCTGTACTACTAATAGACAGATGCAGCTTGTAAATGCTTTATCCCATGCATGAGTCCCCTCGCATTAGCTATGGTATGATCCCATTTATGCTCATTAGGGGTAATATATAATTATCAACCATGGAGTGGATAAGGCCAATCTGTAACCAAATGGGATAGGTTATTTCAAGTACAAAAAGGGAAACTGCCTAGACTTAAAATGGCCTACAAGGGCAACTAGCCTAGTACTTAACTATGAACCCATGTTAAGAAGTTACCATAAATGCAGATGCTTGAGTAGTGTCATTGTTGCAGTCCTCAATCTTGGGATATCCAGTGAATGCATCTTACAGGGCACCAACAATGGGGTCAGTCATTAGAAGGAATACCTAGTTGAAGACTTCACCCCTTACTAGACAATGTGAAGTTGGAGATCCTTAATGGCCCTTTAAGTAAGTATTTCCTGTTTGGTCCTCCTACTCAATAGATGCACAAGAAACTGGAGAAGCATAGGACTAGCCAATCTGTTAGATAGATTATTTTCAGACATTTGTGCCTAGGTGCAGCAGAAAGATCCTACCAGATATGGCAAGAGGAAAAAAGTAAATAGAAAAGGCGTGGCAAGCAAAACACAAAAAGAACCTTTGGAGCCCTCAAGGCCAAGACCATCCAAGGGATCAGCCATGTCTCAGCCTATGCTCCTACCCCTTCACCAAAACCACCTTAACCACAGCCCCTCCTGCCCATCTTCTACCAAAACTTGGAGAGTACTTGTCTGCCTTTATAAAAAACTGGAAAGGAGTAACTCAGGACAAATGGATGCTAAGCATTATAAAAAATGATAAAACCTTCAATTCTTAGAGAGATCTCAGTTCAGAGGTATTCCGTTATTCCACTATTTCCAAGTGACCAACCTTAGGTCATCCCTTAGGTTCTCAGAGATAAGTTAGAAGCATATATTGCTATATATCAAAAAGGTGTTTGGAAAAAATAGAGAGACATTAGAAGAAGAGGCCATTGAAAGGGTTCCCTCAGGAAAGTACAGAAATTCAGAATGCTTTCACTGCAAGGGTTATTGTTATTGATTCCTCAGGGAGGCTTCTTGACAACCCCAGGCTTGAGGTTGCCTACTTTCACATACCTGTAAGCAATAACCACAGAGGATTCATAAGATTCATAGTAGGAGGAGACCATTATCAGTGCATTACCTTGGCCTTTGGCTTGTCTACTGCACCCAGAGTATTCACGAAATACCTGACTCCACTGATATATATATATATATATATATATATATATATATATATATATATATTTTTTTTTTTTTTTTTTTTGCTAGACAGAGGGTATTTAGATCTTTCCCTAGCTTGATGATTGCATTATTTTAGCAGAGTCCTACCAGTGTGCCTTAAATGCCATGAACTTCACTCTAAGGTGCTTCACAGAACTAGGCCTTACAAGCAGCAGAAAGAAATCTTCTCTCATTCCCTCTCAGAAAATGACTTTTCTCATAGCATGTCTGGACACTACTCAGCACAGAGCCTTCCTCTGTCAGGATAAACTGGAGGTGCTGGCAGATTTGTTTAGTAAATTCCCTCAAAAGGAGAAGATCACAGCCAGAGATTACCTGAGACTGCTGGGTTACATACCTTGCCTTTTGATGATGCTCTTGGTGGACCTCCATATGATAAACTTTAATGGTACTTGAGAAGTATATGGAATCATTGCCTCCATCAAATGGAAACCAGTATATACCTGCTGCCATACATACAGAAGGAAATCTCATGGTGTACACAGCAATGTCTCCTGAACAATGGACTGCCTTTCTGCCACTGCAACATATTATGACAGTGACAACAGAGTCCTCATATGTTGCCTAAGGAGCTCGTACAATGGTCCTCTATATGTAAGGGACCCGGAGCACAGGATGAGGAAAAATACATCAACATAAAGGAAATCGTGGCCCTCTTTCTAGCACACAAAACCTCCCCCACCCCCACCATGCAGTCCTACAAGTACTAAATGGCAACACTACATTGATTTGATACATAATAAAAGAGGGACCCAGTCCTAGTTACAGTGCAGATTAGCCATGCAAGCATGGGATGTTCAGTGAGGGAGGTGGACATCACTGAAAGCCACATACATTCCTTCAGATCAGAATGTGATAGCAGAGAGCATGCAGGAATATTCCTGTCCAAACAAAAGAAAAGGCATCTGTCTTTAAGGCCTGATTGCATGGAGTCCTGAAACAGAATCTTGCCAGTTTATTGTTCAAAGAGGAAGCATAGTGAGACACACAGATGCCCCCTCACCAGGCTGGACAAGGAGAAAGTCACTGTTAGCTGCCTGTCAGGTGCCAAGGTCCCTCAAATCATGCATGCACTCAAGTCACATAGCAACAATTACCATTATGACTCTGTCATAGTACATGTTGGGTTACATGACTTGAGATGTACCTCTCTGGACTATATGAAGAGAGGCATGAATGAACTCTCAGATTATGTGTCCCAGGCAGGTATGTCCCTAGCCCTAACCAGCATTCTACATTCACCAAGGATGATGCCACAATATAGACAGAAATGATTGACTTCAACAATTGCCTTAGCTTCTGGTGTCAATCCAGGGGGATCGAGAATCTGTCAGCCTGGGAAGACATGATTGACAGACCACGCTGCTTTGCCATAGATAGTCGTCACCTGTTTCCTCTAGGCTTTTGGATACTGGAAAATGTGCTTACCTCCCTCATAGTGCCTTTTCTAGGTAATGTCAAAACAACAACATTTCTGACATAAAAAAAATCCAAACGAGACAAACTCAAGATTATGCTGCTTAATGCTAGGAGCTTAAACAGGAAACTGCACTCCCTGGAAGCACTCCTCACCTTGGAAGATGCTGATGTCTGTGCATTCACTGAGACATGGTTCAAGGCCACAGACAGCACCCCAGCCATGCAAAGCTACAATGCCTCCCACACATTCAACCCCCAAAACAAGTGTGAAAGAACCAAAGATGGAGGTGTATCCATCTTCATTAAAGCCAAATACACCTTAAGACTGTTTAAACAGTATGACTCTCTTGAGCTACTCCAGGTCCAACTAACTGTAGGTAAAGCACCTTGACACATTATTGCTAGCTACAGGTCCCCCACCATGAAACAAGAGAAGCACACTGCCTTACTGGACTTTCAAGAGTCATTTACTATACTGCCAAACACTTTGGTCATGAGAAATTTCAGCTAGCCTTCCATCGACTGCACAACATACAGGAGCACAAATGTTCTTGCCCTGAGGTTCCTGGACTTTGGCAATACAAATGCCTTGGAACAGCTAGTCTGCACCCTCACAAAGGTCACAAATGTCCTACACTTAGTACTCACCAATATAGTGGATCACTGTACTATCCCGTGTGTGTTGCCTTCCCTGGTAAGGTCAGACCATAAATCTGTCTCATTTGAAGTAACTCACTGACCTGACACCTCCACAGCAGCAAAAACACTGAAAAATTTCTCCAAATCAAGCTACAGCCTACTAGGCGATGGTATAAAAAAAATTTCAAATCCCCTGCTAACACAGCTAACAATGACTCCTATGCAGAGGGGTAAACAAATGCCCTATATAATCACCTAAACAACTGAATAGGCTCCTGTACCTGACTGGATCAAAACCAGGTCCTCCCGAAAAAAACAGGCCATGCTGGTGAAACTCAAGTATAATCAGGTTATATAACAAAAGGAAGAAACTGATATATAAGAACATGAGGGAAGTTACTCAGCATAAGAAGAATACCCTCCATAGCTTGAACAAGCAAATAAGATATATTGTAAAGTCTTCTTTAGCTAGTTACAAAGCTAAATTAGCATTCCTAAGTAAGGATAATCATAAGCCATTCTTTAGTTGCATCCAAAATCTAAAAGATCGTCCATCTATGTGCCCAACTTATAGTGGATGGTACCTCTCATGCTGAACCTGAGGAAATTGGCAACCTGCTAGCTGACAGATTTTCCACAAACTTCACCCCCCCCCCGTTCCCACCAGCCATACCCCATAGTATACCTGACACCAGTCCTCTACCCAGTATCTCCAAAGAGCAGGTCATATCCGTGCTCTCCAAGGCCAAAACCGCAGCCTCTATGGGACCAGATAACATCACAGTCTGCTTACTAAACAATCTAAAGCAAGACCTAGCAGAAACACTCAACACTCTCTTTAACCATAGCCTAAGCGCTGGCTTTGTTCCAGCAGAGTGGAGAACAGCAACAGTAATCCTCTTGTACAAGGGGTGTCCATCAACCGACCCTGGGAACTATAGACCCATAATCCTAACCAGCCTTATCTGCAAGGCCATGGAAAGAATCATCATGGACCTTCTCAACAAGGACATAGGCAACCTTCAAACTCTTGACCCAACCCAATTTGGCTTCATTGGTTATTTGAACCTGGTGGACTTCTTTGAGAATGTCACCAAAGCCCTGGATGAAAGCAAAGCAGTACATACTGCCTATCTTGACTTAGCCAATGTTTTTGACACAATCCCCCACTCAGGTATCATTGAGAAAATCTCCCATCTGGAGATTAACCCATATATCACTAGATGGGTAGCCAACTGGCTCACCGACAGAATACATACTATCAAAGTTGGGGATTCCACCTCTATCAGTAGACAAGTTACCAGTGGCATACAACAAGGATCTGTGCTGGGCCCTTTACTGTTTGGGATCTATTTCTCTGAAGTCCAGACAAAAGTAGATGGCCTGTGGCTTACCAAGATTACTGATGATTGCAAACTGGGCACAATCATTGACTCCCCTAATGGTGTTAATTTATTACAAAAGGTGTTAACACAGACAAGTGATTAGTGTCAAAGCCACGGACTAAATTTAAATGCAAAAAAGTGCATTATTATCCCATTGGCAAAGAGGAAGTCCCTGCAAATTACAATATTGACAGCACCCCCTAAGCTCAAACCCAGTGGTGCAAGATTTGAGAACACAGGTTGATAGCAATCTAAACTTTGATCACTAAGTGTCCACAGTGGTAACAAATGTATTCTATGTTGCACATCTCATAAGTAAGGGCATCGCATCCAAGACTAAGGATGTTATAACTTCCCTGTACTCGAGACTCATCAGACCACACATAGAGTGCAATGCTCCTTTTTTATGTACCTCACCAGACACCTGCAGCAGCTGGAGATACCTTAGAGGTTTCTCACCAAGAAGTTTTAGGTCCTTCAAAACATAACATACATGGAAAGACTGAAAGCCCTGTCACTGTACTCTGTATCCTACAGGCTGCTGAGAGGCGACTTGTGCCTGACCTACACAGTAGTCTCTGACCCTGCTCTAATGGACATGCTGCACATCCGCAAATCAAATGGGACAACAGTCACTCACTCCAGGGCTCTCAACCTAGTCTTTGACATTAAGAGAATATGCTGGAAAGACAGATATATCTGCCAGAGATCGCCACTCCTTTAGAATAAATTCCCAATTCGTGTGAAGCAGAGCTCCTCAATAACCTTATTCAAGCGCAACCTAGATAATGGAATGAAGACCATAAATACACCGGGTGTGGCACCTATGTATGGACAAGGGCAGTTGGTGCTGATCATAGACTCGCTCTGCAAATAATGACCATCTAACAAAGGTCAGTTGGGGAACATGGGTATAACATGGGTAGGCTTGTAAAGGCCCTAGACCTTTAGCCTAGTAATCTCCTTTGAACCTATGAAAGAATGTATGCATCACAGGGAAAAATTATTAGAGCTTACAAGAGCTATGAGTTTGCAACTGCTGTTTGACTTTATTGATTTTTGTATTGTCTACATTAAGGGGTTGGAAACTTCCATTATTTTTTTTTAATTTTGGTCTTATTATATTACAGTGTGTAGTATTTTTAATTTTGTTTTACTGCAAAGGTTTTTTTTCGTAGAGTCTTAAAAGTTGTTGGCTACGGTCAGTTAGCAAACATTCTTTTTGCATTCTTTGATAGAATAAGAATTAGTTCTAGCAAATTAGCGGGAGGGGCTGAGAAACAGATTTCTTATTTAAGGTATTCATCTACATTCCTCTTCAGCAACAACCACTCTGAGTTTTAAACTGCTGTTTGAGTGCACTGACTTTTTGATTTTCTACATTATTTTTTTATTTTGGCCTTATTATATTACAGTGTATAGTAAAGCCGCAGTGGTACAGCGGTAGCATTGTTGCCTCACAGCAAGAGGTTCTCCTGTTCGATTCTCGGCTGGAGTGCTTTCTGTGTGGAGTCTGCATGTCCTCCCCATGGTCGAGTGGCCTCCGAAAGACATATGTGAATAGGCATGCCTTCGCTGAAGGCTGGACATCAGGCTGCCAACACAGCACCATAAAAATCGACTGATAATTATTAGCAGACCAGAGTTCTGCTGTGGTAACTCCTAACCGGGAAAAGCCGAAAAGACAAACATATTATAGTGAATAGTATTTTTAATTTTATTTTACTGCAAAGTTTTTTTTTCTTGGAGCCTTAAAATATTTATGTTCGCTAGGATCAGTTAGCAAACATTCCTTTTGCATTCATTGATTGAATAGCAATTAGATCTATCCAATTCATGGGAGGAGCTGAGAAACAGTTTTCTTATTTAAGGTATTCATCTACAGCCGTCTTCAGCTACAAGAGCTCTGATCTTTAAACTGCTGTTTCACTCCATTGGTTTTTGGATTTTTCCCACCCACCATCCAGTTCTTGTTGTGGTTTTAAACTTAGAGGCATTTTAGCTATCCACCTCTACTGTTAATTAGATTTTGGAAGCCCCTCCCTGTGCTAATTCTATTGGACACTGACACCTCAAACTGATAAGGCACTCTCGTTAGACACTTAACACTTGAGTTATCTTCTGTTTCATATCATCCCATTTTAATTAGCTCACACTATAATATTCAGTATTAACCAGAACTGTGTATTGTTCTTTTCTGCATTTTATCCTCGTGTTAAACAAAAGTCCACTGTTTGCCTTTTTAACTTGGTCTGGGGACCATAGTCTTGTAGTATCACTCACTTTAGTGAGAGTGTTGTGAATTACTGCAGAATCTGAACCTCATGTATTACATCTCTACTACATTTTCACTGGTGGCATTTTTACTTGGTCTTGAGATCATAGACTTGTGGTATCACTTATAATAGTGAGAGAATGGTGAATTGCTGCAGGGTCTGAGCCTCGTATACACTTATCCTGCAGTTTTAATGTTTGCTCATTGGATTCCTCTCTACCTCATCCTGTATAAACTGTGGTGAACTGGCAACAGTGGGTTACAGTGCCGTGTACAGACACAGGCAGTTAGAGTTGTAATTTTGCATATAAAAGTTCCTCTGCTATTTTCACAAGTATTTAGCAGAGTGTAGAGCAGCTAATCTTCCTGCTGAGAATCATTATCCAAGTGTGTTGTTTTAGATCAATCCTAGACCTATCCCAGCCCACCAACTCCACATTTAGATGCAATCCACTCTTGCACCATCCCTCCTATATCACAAAAACAGGATCTACAGCCACAAAAGTGCATTTTCCTACTATCTCTGCAGCCAGCTTTATAGTAATGGGTATCCTGAGACAATGTAGAAATTGTCCCATGTTTACTGACAGCCACCTTATTCTTAAGCAGACTGACACAGTATGTGACAGATGTAATTACACTACATATTTTAAGGCAAGGCTCTCACATACTGACATTTATATCTCCAAACAAGTTGCCAGTAACATACATACTACACCTACTATGGATCAGACATATGCTGAGGCTTTTAAATGCAATATACCCAAACATCAGAGATCTCCCATATTCTGTCAGCAACCTTTCAAACACTCTATAATGACAACACTCCCCAGAACACATACAGCCACATCTTACAATGTCTCAACCCCTGAACCCTTAAGGCAAACTACCACATAACCCAATTTATTAGACACTGGAGACTATTGTGAGACGCACTAATGCTCTACTCATCATGCTGAGTAAGGAGACAGTTATGATCACTTCCCTATCAGGACAAGGATCTACCAGATCACACATGCACTCAGGACATTGAGCCACAAGTACCAGTTTGATTCTGTTATAGTCCATCTGGATGTTAATGACCTGAGGCATAACTCCCTGGACTATATAATGAGAAATATGCTAAATCTATCAGCTTACATGTCCCGTGTAGATATGAGCCTAGCAATGAGCAACATTCTACCTTCTCCAAGGATGATACCACAATATAAAGAGAAGACAATTGACTTTAATGATTGGCTTAGTCAATAATGTGATTCTAAGGGGTCCAATATTTGTTGGCTTGGAAGTACATGATCGACAGTCTATACTGCTTTGACAGGGATGGTCTGCACCTGTCTCCACCAGTCTTTTTGATATTGGCCATAATTTTATTCACCCCTATATTACCTTTTTTAGATGTCAATTTGATAAACCTTCTGATATAGTAAACTCTAATCAAGATAAACTAAAGCTGTTACTGCTCAATGTTAGGAGTCTCAACAAGAAGCTCCATTCCATGGAAACGCTCCTCACCCTAGAGAGTGTTGACATCTGTGCAGGTACTGAGACATGGTTTATATCCATTAAAGGCACCCTGGCAGTGCAAGGGTATAATGTCTGAGACACATTTAGAATGGCTACCACACAAGAAGGGACAAGAGGTGGAGGTGTATCAATCTACATAAAAAGTTAGCACACTTCAAGACTATTCAAACATTATGACAGGCTTGAGCTATGCCATGTCCAACTAACTTTAGGAAAAGTCCCATACCATATCTTTGCTAGCTATAGGTCCCTGTCTATCACCAGAATAACCACAGCACATACTTGAATGTACACTAGAGTCAATCACCATTCAGCTCAACATCATATTGATGGGTGATTTCAACTACCCCACCATAAACTAAGCTACATTTACAACCACTAACATGAAGGTTCAAAGATTCCGAGCTTTTGTCAATGCAAATACCCTGGAGCAGCTAGTCTACATACCTAGTATGGGTGCAAATATCCTGGATCCATTACTCACAAATATGAGGGAATGTTGCACCCCACCTCACCCCAGTGTAATGTCCTCAGTGGTCAGATCAGATCACAGAGCTGCCATCCTTGAAATAAATATTAAACCTTAACTCCTAGCAAACCCCAGAAACATTAAGAACATTTCTAAGCCTAACTACCTGCTATTAACTGATGGCATTACTCTCAGATGTCCATATTGTCAGAGAATATCCATATTTGTGCCTCATATTTTTGGTCTGTTCCTCATAAAATTTGTGGTTTTCTGGCAAATCACTTAAGAACTGAAGTCACTAAATAATGGCCTACATTTGAATTTAACACTTCATATCTTTCAGAAAATGCATGTCAACACAAGTTTTGTTATTCTAACATTTTTCTATGTTTATAAGAGGAACAATTAAAATTTGCCCCTATTTTGGGCCTTTGTCCCCCCATTTTTTTAGTATTTGTCAAGACTTCTTGCACTAAGAGGTTAAGTATGAGTGATGACATAGCTAAATTTCAAGCCACCCACCAAATTCTGAGAACACTGTGGTTTGTGCAAAAGTGCTTAAAGAAACACTGTACATGAATATAACAGCAGTAGCAAACTGAAATAAACTTAGGACAGGCAAAATAAATCAATCCTGTCCAAAACTATTAAGAGCTATGCCCAACAGAAAACAAACGTCCTCATTAGTCTCAACAAGCAACTTAGGGGACTAATCAAGTCCACAAAAAACAACTTTGAGGCAAAAATAGCCTCCCAGGCTAAGGATAACCATAAGGTATTTTTCAGTTATGTATGAAGCCTTAAGAGAAACACCAAACAGTGTGCTAAACTAATAATAAATAGAACTTCCTATACTGAACTGGAGGATATAGCAGATTTGCTGCCCAATAAATTTAGCTCCAATTTCACCCATATTACCCCCAATTAACCCCCCAGGAGATACCCTGTACCATTTCTCCCCCAACTGTCACTAAAGAACAGGTCCTCACTGTACTACCCAAAGCTAAAAATACTGCATCAATGAGTTCTGATAATATCCAAGATGCTTCTTAAATAACCTGAAACACAACTTGTCAGGCTCACTAAAATATCCATTCAACCACAGCCAACAGACAGGTTTTGTCCCTGGAGAATTCAGAATTGCAATGGACATCCCTCTACACAAAGCGGGATCATCAGCAGACCCAGGGAACTACAGATCCATACAATTGACAAGTTTTATATGCAATGCCAGGGAAGTAGTTATCATGGGCCTGATAAACAAAGACATAGGAAATCTTCAAGCTTGGACCCACACCAGTTTAGTTTCTGCAAGAGCAGGTCATGCCTACTAAACCTTTTGGACTTATTTGAGAAGGTCACCAGAGCCACGGATGAAGCCAATAGATGCATACTGCCTACTTCTATCTGGCAAAGGCATTTGGCATAGTACCTCACTTGGGTATTATAGACAATATCACAAATTTAGGATAAATCCCTATGCCACCCATTGGATAAACAAATGGCTTACAGATAGGAGACATGAAGTTAGGGTGTGGAAACCAACTTCCATCAATAGGCCTATTACTAGTAGTGTCCCATAAGCCTCAGTAATAGGACCTCTTCTGTTTAAAATATACTCCTCTGAAGTCTGATGGCAAGCTGGGTGCAATCACTGAATCTCCCACAGATGTAGATGTCCTCCAGGAGAGTCTGACCAAAAAAATAACTGGTGCCAGAGCCATGGCCTAAAAGTCAATGAAAAAAAATGCATAATTATACCCTTTGGGAAGATGACTACCCCTGCAAATTACAGCATTAATAATTCTCCCCTAAGAGTAGACCCAGTGGTAAGGCTCTTGGAAATTCAGGTTGACAGTAACCTGAACTTCACAATGTGCCCATAGTGGTGAGAAAATCCTTCTGTGTTGCACAACTTAAAAGTAAGGGCATGGCATCCAGATCTAAGGAGGTCATAGTGCCACTATACTCAGCCCTCATTAGATCAATAATCAAGTACAGTTTGCCCTTTGGCATGTACCTGACCAGGCATCTGTAACAGCTGGAGCAGCCAGCCTCATTAAAAGAATACAGGGTGTAAATAACATATATTATGAGGGCCTCCTCAAAGCCCTGTCCCTGTATTCGGTCTCCTATAGACTTTCTAACTCAGAACAAGGGATCCTTGCTACATCCTAATCTGGCCACACTGATATAGACAACCCAGATGATCTCACACTAATCTCAGCAGGCATCAGGAATATGCTAAACATTATAAAAGGAAGCTAGAAAGCCCAGCTCAAAAAAAATCATACCTAGCAAAGTGAAAAAGGTTCTCCTTCTGGAACCACTTCAGGGACCTTGACCCCAGAAGACTAAGGTGGCAGTGGTCCTGGAATACCTTTTAGACCTCTATAAATCACGTCTGAAAGAGTTCATGCTTCTGCTATTTCAGCTTGCCTACACAAGGAGTCCCATCTGCATTCTAGATTTTCAGTTAAAATTTCAGTTAAACAATTCCCAAAGAGAATCATTCAACTTAGGCCACCCAAGAGGTACATGGCTCTGCAGTGGGACCTTAATGACACTGGCATTACCTCTCTTTGAACCAGCAGAACACTGTTCCTGGTGGCAGAAACCTCTACTAGATGTGTATCAGAATTCCAAGTTACTGTGTTGTGTGGTAATAAAAGCATTGTGGTTGAATATTTTATTCCTGTGAAATTCCACATAGTCTCTTAACAGGCAAATCCTTTTCAAGACGTTATGCCACTGCCTTACATTTTGCTAAAAGCACCATGGAAACAAGTCCCAGCCCACATTACAACACTTTCCACTAAATCTATGGCTGCTACCACAGCTGTCCCTAAAGAAGTTCCCACCCAGGCCATCATAAAAGCAGTTACCTGGTCCTCTGTGCATACCTACTCTAAACATTACAACTTAGGGGCTGCATCCAGAGCAAGAACAGAATTTGCTTTTGTTATCCTGAGTAGTCTGATTTCCTAGATCTCCCTGCTTAGGGAATCTTCCCAACAGTGAGGACTGCAGCAGTGAATACTCCGATGAACACAGTACAGCTGAATTAGATGTTCATATCGTTTCAGTGTTGCAGTCTATGTCCTCCCAGCACCTTCCCCCTTGACTTCTCCTGCTCATTTAGTTTCAGTGTTGCAGTCTATGTCACCTCCAGCTCCTTTCCCCTTGACTTCTCCTGCTCAGCTAGTTTCAGTGTTGCAGTCTATGTCCCCTCAGCTCCTTCCCCCTTGACTTCTCCTGCTCAGCTAGTTTCAGTGTTGCAGTCTATGTCTCCCCAGCTACTTCCCCCTTGACTTCTCCTGCTCAGCAAGTTTCAGTGTTGCAGTTTATACCACCCCCAGCACCTTCTCCCTTGACTTCTCCTGCTCAGCTAGTTTCAGTGTTGCAGTCTATGTCTCCCCCAGCTCCTTCCCCCTTGACTTCTCCTGCTCAGCTAGTTTCAGTGTTGCAGTTTATGCCACCCCCAGCACCTTCTCCCTTGACTTCTCCTGCTCAGCTAGTTTCAGTGTTGCAGTTTATGCCACCCCCAGCACCTTCTCCCTAGACTTCTCCTGCTCAGCTAGTTTCAGTGTTGCAGTCTATGTCTCCCCCAGCTCCTTCCCCCTTGACTTCTCCTGCTCAGCTAGTTTCAGTGTTGCAGTCTATGTCCCCCCAGCACCTTCCCCCTTGACTTCTCCTACTCAGCTAGTGTCAGTGTTACAGTCTATGTCCCCCCAGCACCTTCCCCTTTGACTTCTCCTGCTCAGTTAGTCTCAGTGTTACAGTCTATATTCCCCCCAGCACCTTCCCCCTTCACTTCTCCTGCTCAGTTAGTCTCAGTGTTGCAGTTTATATCCCCCCAGCTCCTTCCCCCTTGACTTTTCCTGCTCAGTTAGTCTACATGTTGAAGTCTATGTCCCCCCCAGCACCTCCCCCTTGACTTCTCCTGCTCAGTTAGTCTCAGTATTGCAGTCTATGTCCCCCTTGACTTCTCCTGCTCAGTTAGTCTCAGTGTTGCAGTCTATGTCCCCCCAGCACCTTCCCCTTGACTTCTCCTGCTCAGTTAGTCTCAGTGTTGCAGTCTATGTCCCCCCAGCTCCTTCCCCCATGACTTCTCCTGCTCAGCTAGTTTCAGTGTTGCAGTCTATGTCCCCCCAGCACCTTCCCCTTTGACTTCTCCTGCTCTGTTAGTCTCAGTGTTGCAGTCTATGTCCCCCCAGCACCCTCCCCTTTTGATTTCTCCTGCTCAGTTAGTCTCAATGTTACAGTCTATATTCCCCCTAGCACCTTCCCCCTTGACTTCTCCTGCTCAGTTAGTCTCAGTGTTGCAGTCTCTGTCCCCCCCAGCTCCTTCCCACTTGGCTTTTCCTGCTCAGTTAGTATCCGTGTTGCAGTCTATATCCCTCCCAGCACCTTCCTCTTGACTTCTCCTGCTCAGTTAGTCTCAGTGCTGCAGTCTATGTCCCACCAGCACCTTCCCCTTTGACTTCTCCTGCTCAGCTAGTTTCAGTGTTACAGTCTATGTCCCCCAGCATCTTCCCCTTTGACTTCTCCTGCTCAGCTAGTTTCAGTGTTACAGTCTATGTCCCCCAGCACCTTCCCCTTTGACTTCTCCTGCTCAGTTAGTCTCAGTGTTGCAGTCTATGTCCCCCCAGCTCCTTCCCCCTTGACTTCTCCTGCTCAGTTAGTCTCAGTGTTGCAGTCTATGTCCCCCAGCTCCTTCCCCCTTGACTTCTCTTGCTCAGCTAGTTTCAGTGTTGCAGTGTATGTCCCCGCAGCTCCTTCCCACTTGACTTCTCCTGCTCAGTTAGTCTCAGTGTTGCAGTCTATGTCCCTCCCAGCACCTTCCCCCTTGACTTCTCTGGCTCAGTTAGTCTCAGTGTTGCAGTCTATGTCCCCCCAGCTCCTTCCCCCTTGACTTCTCCTGCTCAGCTAGTTTCAGTGTTGCAGTCTATGTCCCCCCAGCACCTTCCCCTTTGACTTCTCCTGCTCAGTTAGTCTCAGTGTTGCAGTCTATGTCCCCCCAGCACCTTCCCCTTTGACTTCTCCTGCTCAGCTAGTTTCAGTGTTACAGTCTATGTCCCCCAGCACCTTCCCCTTTGACTTCTCCAACCCAGTTTATCTCAGTGTTGCAGTCTATGTCCCCCCAGCACCTTCCCCCTTGACTTCTCCTGCTCAGTTAGTCTCAGTGTTGCAGTCTATGTCCCCCCAGCACCTTCCCCCTTAACTTATCCTGCTCAGCTAGTTTCAGTGTTGCAGTCTATGTCCCCCCCGCACCTTCCCCTTTAACTTCTCCTGTTCAGTTAGTCTCAGTGTTGCAGTCTATGTCCCCCAGTCACCTTCCCCTTTGACTTCTCCTGCTCAGTTAGTCTCAATGTTGCAGTCTATTTCCCCCCAGCTCCTTCCTTCTTGAATTCTCCTGCTCAGTTAGTCTCAGTGTTGCAGTCTATGTCCCTCCCACACCTTCCCCTTGACATCTCCTACTCAGTCTCAGTGTTACAGTCTAAATCCCCCCCAGCACCTTCCCCCTTGACTTCTCGTGCTCAGTTAGTTACAGTGTTGCAGTCTATGTTCCCCCAGCACATTCCCCCTTGACTTCTCCTGCTCAGCTAGTTACAGTGTTGCAGTCTATGTTCCCCCAGCACCTTCCTCTTGACTTCTCCTGCTCAGCTAGTTTCAGTGTTGCAGTCTATGTCCCCCCACCACCTTTCCCTTTGACTTCTCCTGCTCAGTTAGTCTCAGTGTTGCAGTCTATGCCCCCCCAGCACCTTCCCCCTTGACTTCTCCTGCTCAGTTAGTCTCAGTGTTGCAGTCTATGTCTCCCAGCTCCTTCCTCTTTGACTTCTCCTGCTCAGCTAGTTTCAGTGTTGCAGTCTATGTCCCCCCAGCACATTCCCCTTTAACTTCTCCTGTTCAGTTAGTCTCAGTGTTACAGTCTATGTCCCCCCAGCACCTTCCCCTTTGACTTCCCCTGCTCAGTTAGTCTCAATGTTACAGTCTATGTCCCCCCAGCACCTTCCCCTTTGACTTCTTCTGCTCAGCTAGTTTCCGTGTTGCAGTCTATGTCCCCCCAGCTCCTCCCCCCTTGACTTCTCCTGCCCAGCTAGTTTCAGTGTTGCAGTCTATGTCCCCCCAGCACCACCCCCCTTGACTTCCCCTGCTCAGTTAGTCTCAGTGTTGCAGTCTATGTCCCCCCGGCACCTTCCCCTTTGACTTCTCCTGCTCAGCTAGTTTCAGTGTTGCAGTCTATGTCCCCCCAGCACCTTCCCCCTTGACGTCTCCTGCTCAGATATTTTCCGTGTTGCAGTCTATGTCCCCCCAGCACCTTCCCCTTTGACTTCTCCTGCTCAGCTAGTTTCAGTGTTACAGTCTATGTCCCCCAGCACCTTCCCCTTTGACTTCTCCTGCTCAGTTAGTCTCAGTGTTGCAGTCTATGTCCCCCCAGCACCTTCCCCTTTGACTTCTCCTGCTCAGCTAGTTTCAGTGTTACAGTCTATGTCCCCCAGCACCTTCCCCTTTGACTTCTCCTGCTCAGCTAGTTTCAGTGTTACAGTCTATGTCCCCCCAGCACCTTCCCCTTGACTTCTCCTGCTTAGTTAGTCTCAGTGTTGCAGTCTATGTCCCCCCAGCACGTTCCCCCTTGACTTCTCCTGCTCAGCTAGTTTCAGTGTTGCAGTCTATGTCCCCCCAGCACCTTCCCCTTGACTTCTCCTGCTCAGATAGTTTCAGTGTTGCAGTTTATGTCCCCCCAGCTCCTTCCCCCTTGACTTATCCTGCTCAACTAGTTTCAGTGTTGCAGTCTATGTCCCCCCAGCACCTTCCCCTTTGACTTCTCCTGCTCAGTTAGTCTCAGTGTTGCAGTCTATGTCCCCCCAGCACCTTCCCCTTTGACTTCTCCTGCTCAGCTAGTTTCAGTGTTGCAGTCTATGTCCCCCCAGCTCCTCCCCCCTTGACTTCTTCTGCTCAGCTAGTTTCAGTGTTGCAGTCTGTGCCCCCCAGCCCCTTCCCCCTTGACTTCTCCTGCTCAGATATTTTCCGTGTTGCAGTCTATGTCCCCCCAGCACCTTCCCCTTTGACTTCTCCTGCTCAGCTAGTTTCAGTGTTACAGTCTATATCCCCCCAGCACCTTCCCCTTTGACTTCTCCTGCTCAGTTAGTCTCAGTGTTGCAGTCTATGTCCCCCCAGCACCTTCCCCCTTGACTTCTCCTGCTCAGCTAGTTTCAGTGTTGCAGTCTATGTCCCCCCAGCACCTTCCCCTTGACTTCTCCTGCTCAGCTAGTTTCAGTGTTGCAGTCTATGTCCCCCCAGCACCTTCCCCTTTGACTTCTCCTGCTCAGCTAGTCTCAGTGTTGCAGTCTATATTCCCTCCCACCCTCTTCTTTAGCTTCTGCTTTCCTTGCTACCATACCAGGCCATTGCCTCTGTTTTTCTAAGCTTTCTTTTTTGGGGTTTTGGAATTGGGTCACTTATGATGGACACTGGCAAGTTTTTAAAAAAAAATCTAACATTATATTTTCTTTACTCAGTGACAGTGAGATCTTGCTATGAAAAACATTAATGGCTATTGGATGTTTATAGGTGATGAGCAGTTGGTCATTACAAGGTTCCATGCTTCTGCACATTCTTCAGCCATCAAAAGACCATAACAGCAATGGGCATCCTCTGCTGTAATAATCCAAGGAGTGTAATATATTATATCTTGGTAATTATATACATTTTAGAGTTAAAATTACTTTATTATTCTTAGTTATTTCATTTTTCCATTAGGTGTATTCAAAAAATACAGCACACAGTCTTACAAGAAATGTGCAGTGAGTTAAAATGCACAGGATATTTCAGAAACACTCATTATGCAATTGTACTTATGGAGAAATCACTGCAAACAAATGATTGTATACTGGCATTGAAATGTATGTTAACAACAAGGGCTACTGCATATGCAAATGATGAAATCAGGCATGGTGATGTGATTTCGAAATCTGCACAATTAGAATGATAAGTTGCATTTATCATCTCTTCTGAATGCGTGGTTTTATGGTGTAAAGGACCTTCACTAATGTTATGATGCAGGAATAGTATCAGCATTACCAGATTAGCATGTGTAAGTGGCCACCTTCAGAGCCACTATCTGTCATATTGCATGTTGCCTCCCTCTGCATTGCAGACACATCAGCCTGTGGCAAAATGGCATCACCTGCATGACCAGAACATTACTGAATGCAACAGCATGGACAGAGATTCCATATAGGAGGCAGTAGGCATGTGCTGCCATCACATGGAATCAATGCATGGAATGCCTGTCTCAGTGGACATGAAAGCTTGCATAGCATTAACCATCCTTGCTGCTGGGACTTTGCAGTGTCTAACAGGGGACACTTTAAGAGCTTCTTTGGCACTGGCCTTATGAATCCTACACCAGTTCCTTAACGTGATGTTGCAGCATGTATAGGAACATATTTGGTTTCTAAAGACAGCTGAGGAGAAACCCACCACTATGCAGGCATTCCGAGAGACAGTCCATTTCCTGGAGATCCTGGGGTCCCCTGACTACACTCACATTACCTTCCAGGCCCCACCTGCTCCACTTGGTATCCAATATATCAACCAAACTTATATACAAGGTGCTCATGCACCATAGAGGCAGTTTCCATGATTTTCACATCTGGAGCAATTGTAACTTATAAAGGATGACTTTCCACATAGTCATAGTTTGTAGATGAACACACTACCAGCCACAGACTCCTTGATATGTTGTTCTCCTGGATGTAGTCAGCAGGCCACTCAGGAAGGTGGCCACTGTTGTGTGCTGCAGGTAATGCATGATCTGTGCAGTATTTATTACTAATCAACCTGAATCCCTCCAAGGTTGATAAATATGACTAACAGCCTAATATATATTTCAAGACAGCTATGAAACATGATATAACAAACATAACTCCAAACTTGATATGTTCCTCTACTATCTACATAACTACATTCTGAATACACATGCAATAGCTACACTTTGGCAGTGAATGCAGTGTCCTGTACTAATGTGTACCGTTCACCAGACACTAACTGGATCTCCACTTCAGTAATTAATTCTTAGTTATCATAATAAAGCAGCAATCTATAAATTTGTCAACAATGTGTGTGTGTGTGTGTGTGTGTGTGTGTGTGTGTGTGTGTGTGTGTGTGTGTGTGTGTGTGTGTGTGTGTGTGTGTGTGTGTCTGTATATATACACACAGTAGATTGACACACAAAATATCGCAAAAAAGATTGACCTGACACACTAAACAAAAACTAAATTTTTTCCATGATGGAAGCACTCCTGTACCCTCATGCAGGGGACTATGTCCCACACCCCCTGATACTTAAATATAAATCAATTCCAAGATCGCACAATGCTGGGGAAAGGGTATTATGTCAGTCTTGCACCAATGTTGATCAGCTTCCCTATCAACTAAATGAAAACAGTAGGAAAACTAAAAGAAACATTTGACCAGTATCACAACACAGCACACACACACACACACACACACACACACACACAGGTGTGTGTGTGTGTGTGTGTGTGTGTGTGTGTGTGTGTGTGTGTGTGTGTGTGTGTGTGTGTGTGTGTAAAATAGAATTTCTGAAGAACTAGTGTTTTCAATAAAATAAGTTCTACTAGCAGCTAACATCGAGACCCATTAAAAGCAGTAAAGAAACTTTGACATAAATATTAATGACTGAAGCTGAAATGGCAAAAATAATTGAGACGTATACAAAAAATAAGCTTATTTTTGAGCAAAGGAGAATCTGTATTATTCTGCACACTGCTCAGTGGAAAGGCAGAAGTGTGTTTTTTTGTTCTTTGGTAATCTGCATATAATGCCAAAAATCTGTACTACGTTTACGGTCAGCATACTCTGCCTCTGTTGGCTGGTCATAAGTTCTCTCTGGTCAGAGACAGACATCCATAAGATGAACAGGCTACAGGTTAGTGCCTCATAGTCAGAAGGGGCCTCTGAAATTTTTAGAAATGTTTTCATTTCTTACACTTTTATTATAATTTCATTTGTGAAAGTCTCTAAAAATAATTTCCTACTAATAATAGTCTTGAAATTGAATAATTAAAAGCATATTTCAAAGGAGCAACCTTCCCTGCCAAATGCAAATCCTAATTCTTTGTTAGCACTTGCCAATGAGGCAACTATAGCTTCCTGAAGCTTTGTGCCACATCAAATATAAGTCTGGACCTGCCTGTTCCAATGTACTACTGCATCTGAATTATTCTCAAACATCTTCTTACACACAAGTATGTATGAGCTTTGTGATTAATTGCATTGGCAATAATAATATTAGGACAAATTGCCCTTTCTAAGATCAACACACGATCCTGAGACTGCCTGCCCGAATCATTCTTCCAAGCCTTCTACACATCTAGGAAAATATCAAAAACTTTGACTGAGTTCTTTGTATAGATTTAAAACAGTAGACCATTTGGAATTCATTTGAACTGCCCATGATGTAGAGATACGTTTCTGAATTCATGATAGAACAGGTAGGAGTCTGGATAAACATAGTGATTCAAAAACTGCTCTCACCTATAGATTTCTCATCATAATAAACATTGGTATTACCCTTTCCCTACCAGTGCTTTGATTTCCTGAATGCACTTAGTTTTCTTTTTAATACAATTGAATGAGAAATGGTGTCAGTCCACTAACCAAGGCCAGCAAATATCTTGTTCCCCCATTCCTAGTTGTTGGGAATCGTTCTCCATAGAATGCACCATCCTTTGGGTTCCTTCACCTTCCCACAAAACTTGCTTCAGAATTTATTCTTACATTTTAACAAGATTCTAGAAATTCTGTTCCCTGACTTTTAATACCCTCTAGTTTGTGAATGAACTCCATTTTGGGGAGAAGCAATATACACCTGATCTGCTACCTATGCAAGATGTTTTGTGTCAAGAATAAAGAAAGCATAAAGAAAGTCCTAAAACTAGAAGCTTAGCAACCCAACCCTCCTTTGCGAGTTGGGTAGTATATTTTCTGTCTAGCAAATTAATTGGGGTGACACATGCCCCTAATAAGTTAAAGTACCAATACTTGAAGTTTATTCAACCACATTAAAATGCATATCTGAGGAAGTCTTTCTAGAGCCAACAAAATCTTCATTAAGATGATCATTTTATTTACTTTGATTCTGACTAGGAAAAATTGTTTCATTGCTTTCCATATCCCTTGTTAAGTGGTTCTCTGACAATGTTTTGTACAAATTCTTCATTTCTTTGAACCTGTATGATGTCTATATACTTGAGAAAAATCAAAGAGCTCCAACATAGACCAAAGGTACCATTCATGGGCATCATCTGAGATTTTTCATTATTCCTGAAAATGTCCAAGATGGAACAACATGGGTCAGCACCTTTTGGGTAACAGTAAGATAATCTTGAGGGTTGAGAATTTAAATTAGGTGTGTAGATATGTCCTTCTCTAATTCTAATCTATATGGCTTTAATGCTGTCAGAGTTAAAACTTCAAGAGTTTCACAAGTAAGCAAAAAGAAGGGAAAGCAAACATCATTGTCATGTGTTCCAATATAATTAGAAATGCTTGGATATAAGGTCATTAGTTCCAAACTGACCCAGTGGACATTTGCAAAGAAGCTTAAAAATGTCAAAATAAGCATGTTTGATGCCAAGTTCCAGTTCATTGAACTGAAAGTGTTATGGAGGTCTACAAACATGGCAGCCTATGATATTTAGGCAGTATTAGCAAAACTGCTTAAATTAATGCACTAGCAAACTAAATCTGGTATATTTTCTTAAGTTTTGACAAAATGTCATTGGTTATGGTAGAGCGAGTCATGAAACAGATTCTTATCACGGTTTTCTTTATTTTGGTGTCTAGAAGGTGCTAAAGAGATTTGTGTCTAACTGGCAGCATTAATTGATTCTTTGCCTTCCTTTGAGAAAGGTATACTTGTAGCTGTACTTGAAAAATATGTCCCTAGTCATTGCGGGCACACTGTCTAAAACAAGTCCTCTCAATATATGGGATAAAACTGATCAAAAGATTTTGTTAAATGTGAAATGCTTTTCCTAATTTTAGGGAATCATTCACTGCCTTTGATTAACATAGGAACTCTAACATGTAATATAACTGTTTCATCTTTCTGGTGCCCCCATTGTATAAACTAGAATTATAGAGTTTGTTGTATAGACGTCTCATAACCTCATGCACACCTTTCACAGTGGAACTGTTAGATCTGCATGAGGGAAAAGTAACTTGATCTGCTTGAAATATTTTAACGTTTTGGCCAAGAGATGGATGTTGAGGTACCTCTAGTACATAAAGTTCTCAAATGCTGTAACAGTGAGCCTCTGTTAAACCACAGCCAAATCATGAAATCTACCGTACATAAGAAATTCCTCTAGGCCTCACCATACAGACAAAAAAAAACATATATCATAGTGTAACACACACATGCATACATTTGAAAGAACTGATAATTGCCTCAATACAGCATTTTTGCAATTAATTTCCATTAAATGCATATTCTTATTGACTGCTGTCCTTCTGTCGTTAGTGAAATCCCACACAAAAATAATACCAAATAGTTAATGTTTTAATTGCATTGCATTTCCAACCTTAATTGGACATCCCATGAAATAGGTCCAAGCCTTCCCAAACAGGATGGCCTCACTGATTGCAAAATAATACCCTAGTTAAGTAAAATTGCTTCTTTCTCCCCTCTGATATACTTGCAAGTAACATAATATATTGATTTATTTTTTCATCTGATTCAGTTGCCATAGCATCCAGGAATGTTTACATCAGTTTGCATTACAACTTTTCTCTAGGGCTTGAAAAGGGTTGGGTAAATGCTAGCATTGGGACTGAGTATTATGCCCTCTTCTTTTAATTTTTGTTACACTGCTGATGTTTTCTGCTTCTACTCCTTCCTAAAAGCTTCACAGTAAGTGTCCATTGTTGTATCTTCCTGACAGTAATTGTTCCACTTGTAACTGCACCATCCATCCCACTGTTTGAGTTTCCTGTCAGTGTTTTTAAATCAGGTGACTGATCCGTCAAATAGTTACTGCCTGCAATGGTGACATGGATGGATAAAGCACTGACTACAGCCCAGGTGACATGAGTTTGACTACTAGCTTGAGCTGTTAACCATAGAGGCAGGAAGGATTCAATGTTTTTAAATTTACTCTTTTTGTAAGTCAGTTCTTCGTGAATTCACTGTCACTCATTTGTGTTGCTGACTGTGATATAATAATAGATAGAGATATGTGTGAATCTGTGTGTGTGTGTGTGTGTGTGTGTGTGTGTGTGTGTGTGTGTGTGTGTGTGTATATATATAAAATTATACTGTGATTCATCACTGTATCACAAAATTGATCACAAAAAAGCCAGCACAATACAGCAAAGAACCACACTATCAAACTCTCAAAATATCGACCGTAATAAAGATTGCAAAAGGAAATCAGTTCCATAACAATAACCTCTAATTTGTTTGTTTAGTGGTAGTGGTATGGAAAGGATTTTTTAAGTAAAAGGCAGGGCTAGGGTTACCATTAGCACCTATTACTAAGTGCATTTAGCCTCATTCTGTAGATGTTCATTTAGTGATTTTGAATGATTCTAGTATTATGTTATTTTTCACTTCATTGGGGAGGTTATTCCAAAATGCAGGCATTAACCTTAAGAAGGCCTTTTCCCCTACCCTACTGTAGTTTTTAATTTTGGTCAGGCTAGAATGAGAAATTCATTCTGTCTGTTTCTTAAGGAGTAATTGTGTTCCCTGATAGAATTCTTCTTAATGTCGGACAGCTAGATGAAGAATTTAAAAAATTATTGTTCTGAGGAGAACTGCTCCTTAATTTGTAATAGGTACCAGCTTTGATTGTTTTAGGAAGCCACGATGCTGCATGCACATATTGGTTAATAGGATGAATCTACACATTCTGTTTCTTGCTGTTTTTAGTTTTTGTGTGTTTTGAGGTGAGTTTAGGCTTAGCAGTGGCAGTCCATATTCAAGTTTAGGTAGCAGCATATTATTAGCAGTTCTGCTAAAAGAGTTCGATTCTCAAGCAATTGAAGCTGCCTGTTTTGAAGCCAGGAACTTGAATGTGTTATAGCTCGGTTAACAGCTGCTTGAGCTCAAACTTGAATATGAGTTTGGTCAAGCAGCTGTGGGGAGGGAGGGAGGGGGTTAGGATTAGGGAGCAGGAAGAGAGTTTTATGGTTAGGTAGTGATCAGGTTCTGGTAGGGCTATGTATGAGCAGCTGCTGGAAGGGCTGTGCAGAAGCTGGAGATTAGGTTAGACTTCAGGCGCATGAATACTTGTATTAACCAGCATAACATATCATTAACTCAAGCTACAAATTAATGCCCAGGTACTACTGCCACAGTCATTCAGTCCTTCATGTATACACCAAATATCAACAAAAGGTGGTCATTGCCTCTACATTCCAAGCTGTATACTGTATCGTAATAAGCAGTGGGAATAAATAGTCATCTATACTCTCTATTCTTTAGTTGTCTGATGTTTTGACTACTATAATGTGTTCCATTTTATTATCTCATTTGTGATCAGGACATGGCTAACAATGGTTCCCCTGCTGCCTCTCATTGCAGTACAGAAAGCCTTTTATGAAATCTTTGTGGTTTGTTGGAATTAAATTGCCCCAGAAATCCATATCCAACAAGACTTTAAACAATTTTCAAGTCAAACCTAAGGAATGTTTTCAGTTCATTCGAAAGTAAATGCTTCAGTGACAGTTATTAAAGTCAAGGGGGAACCCAGTGACACATTTACGTAATTAAACAAGTGAATATACAGCACCAAAAACCACAGTAGAAAAAGGAACAGGCACAAACACGGAGCTGAGGACACACTGTAAAGGCAAAAAAAAAACCACAGTGGGTAATCCACGAAGAATATTTATTGAGAAACGGATCCACAAAGCTTTCGTCCCTGCACAATCAGGAACTTCATCAGAATACAGATTTCTTTCTTTCTTTCCTCAGTTCCGTGTTTGTGCCTGTTCCATTTTCTACATTTAAGTAATTGTTAGCTCTTTTGTAATATACCCACACCTCTCAACCTTTCATTATAAGTAGAAATATTTCACTCCTATTTCTTCTTTAAATGTTCGGATCAAAATTGTTCACTATTCTCATGTATATCTAAATGTTACTATTCTAAACTGCATCGCATTTTTACTTCTTTTCATCCTTTGTAATGTCAATATTACTGGATAATTAGCTATGTACCCAGTGATATATGGTATGGTAAAGGAAATGTCTATGTTAGCGTAGTACTAGTTGTGTACCTAAAACTTACAAATTGTAAATGATTGCTTGTGAAAATTCTTGCACCTTTAGAAAACAGTCAGTGGACCAACCTACTTATCCATGTATCATATAAATAAATAAAGCTCGCAATAAAAAAGTAAGCAAATACATTAAAAATATATTCATAACCAGAAAGGAAATTGGCTCCAGATACAAAGAAGTAATGCTCCTACTTTACTGAACCCTGGTCAAGACAAACCTTGATTATTGCATGCAGGTGTTGAGTGTCTACATGGACAGGGTCATTAGGCTGCTGGAAGGAGTTCAGAAGAAAGTCACCAGAAAGGTGGATGGGTTGGACTGTGAAGAATATAACTAGAGACTATAAAAGTTAAAGCTCTACTAACTAGGCTACCAGAAGAGATAAGAGGACTTGATGTGGGTACAGAAGATCATACCATGGAGACGTGAAAGTATCACCCTGAACTAGAAATATGGGAGACGGTGAGAAAATAGTAACAGACTGTGGGACAAGCATGTACCTGGATGTCTGAAACTACTTCTTCAGAGACAGGGTTGTAAGCCCATGGAATGGACTATCACAATAGGTGGTGGAGAGGAAACACACAGATGCATTCAAGATGGCATGGGATAGATGGACAGAGGCCGAAGACAATGCTTAACAGTGTGAGATTGACATGTCAAGTGCACCTAAAGGGGAAATTACATAGGTCAATCATCTCTTGACATCAAGCAAATATCTCCAAGTACGGAGATGTGCAGACTCAAATGCAAAGCTCCACTGCTTCAGTACATAGGTGTGGAAAATGAACACCCAGTTATTCCAGCTGGAAAACACACAGTATCATACTGAATTCCCACAGCAAGCAATATAATTGCAGTTCACCATTACAGCACAAAACGTAGTGAAAGGAAAAGTTAGTTCTATCAAGCACAATGATGTGTCAAGTAAGGAAAGTCAGACAAAAAAGGCAAATCCAGTCCCGCTGTCCTTGCAACAGGTAACCAAAGCAGTGTGAGCACAAATGCAAAACAAGGAGCCCATAACAGTTAAGAAAGGGAGGTGAGAACACCACAGAAGTAGGGTTGTAGATGTTGCAGCTAAAACAGTAACTAGCTACCCTAGCAGTGTGTAGAAACTAGATAAGAAAGAGGTGAATATAAACAATAAACAAAACAAGCATGTAAGTCAGTGGGTAAAATAATCCTTAAAGTGCAAAGTAGCCATATAGTGTATTGTACGACAACAGAGTCCAAACAGTCAGTCCCATGTTTAACCTCAAAGTACCCAAACAGGTGAAACAAAAACTTTAAAGTAAAGCAGTGATGAAATAAACAGTTACTAATGTCAAAGCCAGATAATTAAATTGGACATCATTCTACTCTCAGGCAGCTGCTTTAATCTTCTATCATAATAGCTGGCTTCACAGCTACCTTTTAAATGGATTTACTCTTTGCAGATCACTCTTTGTACATTACTTTTTGACCTGAAGGACAGCAGAAGGCAAGCAGGCAAGAAGATTGCTGAATAAACATTTCATTGCCCATTCCACAGTGACACTATGGTTTCTGTGTCGGGATTCACATGCACAATGATTTCTAACATTTTTCAACAATCTAAGATGCAGTTGTTTCTTTACACTAGATTTGATCATAGCCAAAATGTTATCAAACATTGGAGTCAAAGAAATGTATCTACATCCTGTGCTGTCTTTGGTAGGGTAATGGCATTACTTGTCATTATTTCACAGTAACCCTTCTTTTAAACAAGGCAAGGATATACTAATTGCCCTAAATCTATTGAGGTACTTTGTTTAGCAACTCAGTATATTCTCACTTGCAAGAAGAGATGACTTTTAATGCCACTGTAAACTTGACCATATCGCTGAACATGTTAATATTCATATACTTTGTTATGTCTGTACATTTGTACCTTTCACTGATAAATCTTTACTTGTCTGTCATTTTATCTACCCAAGATTTAAACAGTAACTAAAGAATTACAACAAAAAATAAGGAAAAAGTTTCTGTCTCATATGTTAATGATTAGGCAAACTGAGTATGCATTCCTGGAAACAAAATAAACACATTACAGGAAACCAGAAGTATGCAGTTCTGTTATGATGACATTTGGTTTTCAGTTCACTGAGTCACTGCACTGAATGGCTTTTCATTAAATGATAGTCACTGAAGCCAAGTCACTGAAAGTTATGCAGGAGCAGAGCATTCAGCAATTTGTAAACAGATGGCTTTACCACCCACTCCGACCCATTACTAAGTCAACAAATGTCTGTGTTATCATACTTGATATTTTAGACGAATATGTCACTTGCCTTATCAGGGGCTTCCAGTGACTTTTCTGGAGTAAAATATTGTCCAGGTTTCACATTAAATACTCCTACTGTTACTATAATTTCTAGCAGGTCTATTCTATGAACATGGGTGACCGAATGCCAAATGGGAAGGGCAGTTAAATAAATAGAAGTTGATAAATCCTGCTCATATTCTAAAAATAATTTGTTATATCAGGTTAAGAAATGGAACAGTTGTAGACCATTTGTATTATATATATATATAACACAATACCCAGAAGATGATAACATGTAAAGAAATTATGAAAATAGCAGATTGTATCATTGTTATGTGATACAAATATGTCCACTTAGCTTTACAACATATGTCACCAGAATAAACAAAGAGGTGTTGGACTAAAGAAAATTCCCTACCAAAGTGCAGTGTGAAGGCAGTATAATAGCACTTCTCCTGGCTCACCCCCCCTCTGTGGTACCAGCAGGTGCCACCCCTTACAGTGTATACGTGGATTTGAGGTGCTCCATGCATGGCAGCTCTCATGGAAGGGTGGTCTTCCTAGTACAGGTCATACTGGAAATCCTGTCATGGCATAGGAAATATAGGAGATCAATAAGGAATGAACAATGGTGGAGCCAGAGGTCAGTAAAAATATGGGGTGAAAAAAAATAAGTAAAAACAAAAAGAGAGGAATGTGGCATGAGCCTAGCCATATTCTCATTCCAAGCTTGCATTGTGGGTGTGCAGAAGCACACTTCTACAATTGGCACATTATAGTGAGCATTGCACTGTTCCTGCCAGCCATCAGAGAGAAGGGAGTAATGGTATATGGGAAAAAAGAAAATCTGAATCAACCAAAGATGGCATCTTACTGTCACCTCCTCTGCCTGACCTAAGGAAGCTGTTACCAATATGATATTTCCCCTTTTAAAGGGGTGTCCTTCCCATCATCTCTATTCAATTTATATTTACTTTAGTCTACAAGGTTTAGTAGTGGATGGATGGGGACTGGGCACTGAGAGCAAAAACAACAAAAAATGATACAGTCTTCCAACAAAACACTAGTATAAGTGCATTCTGTAGTACTAGCTTTCAATGAAGTCACATAAGGCCATTGCTTAACCAGACGTAACAATTACACAAAGTAACTGTATGCACAGGACATTTACAAGAATGTTGAGCCCAGGCAGCAGCACCATGTCACTTCATTACCGAATACGGCTGACTGTTGATATAACGATTAACTAATTACTCTAAAATATATATTTTTAAAAAATTAGCCTGAACAGCATTTCCCTTTCTAAATGGAGAACATTTGGTCAGTCCTGCAGTATTCACATATAATATCAATGAATACATTGGCACAACCCCTTTCATTTTTACAATGCTATTATTGCTTATAGTTGCCACTTTCAAGTTTAACTTAAACAAGCATATAGCAGTCTGTACTTTTAAGATAATGTTCTTTGCAGGTTCAGTACATTTTACCATGCTTACTAAGATGGCTATCTCCTCTTGCTTGTCAGTTGGACTTCTGTCTGCTAGAAACAATCAATATGGCATCCTAAGAGTCACCTAAAATCTACTTAGAAATTAAATCAGAGGCCCTGCTGTAATGAAAGCTATTTTTTTTACGTATATTAAACTTCTTTAATTTAGTAAATATAAACTTTCCATTACTGGAGCTTTAAACTTTCGACTTTGCTCATCTGATTGCGCTCATATACATTTTTTTAGAAATTGCTTCAAGTGTTGGTTTACCTTTGATGCTTATACAAACCAAGTTAAAAAAAAAATCTGATTATTTAAGTCTAACATTTAAGGATCATGTCAAGATTCTAATGAAAACATTTTGATGGCAGTATTACATAAACATTCTGTGCATTCATAACTCATAACATCGGATTATACCATAACTTATGATGTATTTTAAGCATTCAGACCTTCTAACTACTCTATTAACAATTTGGCAATATTTTTAAAATGACTAGGCATTGCATTAGTTTGAATGTCTATCTCAGATGTTAAATCACAAAAGGATTATATGCAATGTTTGTATGTTTGTATTTTGTTGGATTCTAACAAAATGTTTTAGAAATGAACCATATCTGATCAGTGGGTGACAACTATTTGAAATGATAACTATGGGACTCTTTATGTCTTGGGCCATGAAAGGCTCTGGAAAGTAAATAAATGCTTCCCATGTCCGACCTGTTTTAATAATGCCATATATCTTATTTCAGAACTGAATTGATGTAATAAGTGTACCTAAAGATCAACCGGTGTCACTGCTTTACTATGAAGTAAAGCACTTGGGATCTATGTCAGAACAATGAAAAATCAAAATATTGAACGCTCACATGAGCGAATAATCAGGAACTCGAAATTGCTATTGTAGGGAGCTGCACCCCCCTCACCCCCTGCTAAATATGGTTCCACTTCATATCATCGAATTATCATTTCATCGAATTTCAAATCATCAAGACCAAATCGTCGAAAACTCATTTCATCAAAAACTCATATCATCGAATCTCAAATCATTGAAAACTATAAAGCAACTATAAATAACATCACAGACACTGTTTATTACGTTTATGCAAGAGGAGCAAGCACCCCTGCACCCCCCATGTGGGGGGCTCCACCCCCACACTCCCCATAATTAAATATACCAACTCCAAGGTTGCACTACAGTGGGGTTAGGAACTTACCTTTTTCCCCCACTGTAGTGCGACCTTGGAGTTGGTATATTTATTTATGGTGGAAATGCAGGGGCTTGCCCCCCTGCATAAATGTTGTAAAAACTTTGTGGAATGTTATTTGTAATTGCTTTATAGATTTCAATAATTTGAGATTCGATGATATGAGTTTTCGATGAAATGAGTTTTCGACGATTTGGTCTCGATGATTTAAAATTCGAAGAAATGATAATTTGATGATATGAAGTGGAACCGCTAAATATATATTCCTACTCCAAGATTGCACTACAGTGAGGAAAGGACAAATATTCCAGTCTTCACTATACTGCGATCCCAAAAAAACAACATCGACTTCCTGATTATTCGCTCATGTGAGCAATCGACATTTTGAGTTTTCGGCATTCTAAAGTAGACCGAAGCACTTGTGTATCTCCTCAGCATCATAAAATATTATTTCCACAGCATGCCTTTCATAGTGGTAATTCTCACAGCTTTTGCAAAACTGGCAATCAAGATTTTAAATATTCTGTTTGTCAGAGGCTATAGTGGAATCAACTGTGTCTGTTTTAATTCCAGTGGTGTTAGGCATTCCAGAGGTACAGAACAATGTGTATGGAATAGTACAAGGAATTTTGTGTTGCTAAGCTAAAAGGTTAGTCCACCAAAGACCTTGAATACAGATCATTCAGCATCCACAAATGTTCTGAACAACACATTGGACCATAAGAAGCCATGGTAATAGATGACCAAACAGACACAATTCTGACAGCTAAATTTGAGTATTCACATTTTGAAGGTGTTTGACTTATCAAAATATACAGTTGCTTAACATGTTATCTGTTGTGAAGTCTCTTTGTGAGAACCGTACCTTTTCCTCTCACAGTTCTTCAGTTTATACAGTTCAAAAATATGATTCATGAAAAGATTCAGTGTACCTTCTTTCTAATGCCTCTGGGATGATTAGTCACTACCCTTCAACAGATGCTTTCTCCTTGTATTATTATAAAATCCTTACAAATTTCTTATTTTCTATGATTTCAGATCTGAATCATTTTGTGTTTCTTGTGCCAGCTGTTCAGTAAACAAAATGTCAGTGTTTTGGGACAGCACACATTGTATGCATTTTGATGCTGCACTCTGTTTCCTTAGCATATCCTTCCTGTTTCTCAGGAGTTTAATGGTGCACTTATATGATGACAACCTTAGAATCTATCTCTCTTTTCTTAACAGTGGTTTTGATTCTAGGTTATTAAAATACTTTCAAGTATCATATTGCTAAGGACTCTGATTTTCCATTTTTTGTGGGGCATATACTGGAGGAACATAAATTTTGATTGCCCAACTATTGGATAAAACATGAGATTTTTCATTGAATTTGGCATTTTGGGCCACAGCACTCATTCATAATATGTCCTTAAGTGCATTTTAAATTAATGTTGACCTTTGCATTTAAACAATATGTTTTAGGCTTCTCACTGGCTATGCTTTCCTTTGTCCTAATGTTAATTTAAGAGATCTAGCATATTCCCACAACCCATCGGTTATCATGTCTTCATCAAACAAGGCTTTTCTACACATCATTCCTGAGGTACCTTTTCGTAATTTATGTTCAGAGGAGCATGATGACATGGACAATGTGCATGAATAAGGGGACCGCAGAAAGAATGCTATTGACTAAGAAAGAAACTCATAGTCTATGACTGTGATGGAGGGAAACAAAAAGGCACCAGTGATATAGAGACAGTGAAAAATACTGCTAATTATGATTAAAATGAAAGAAAAAATGTGCTAAATGGTACATGTTGTGGAATAAGTAGAGCTGTTAGACTTTCAACTTCAGGATATCAGACATAGCTCCCAACTGTCCAGATTTCCGCTGAATGTCCAGATTTTTGCCTCATATTTTTGGCCTGTTTCTCATAGAATTGTGGATTTATGGCAAATTATTGGCAAGTCATTGAGGGTTGAAGCCAGAAAATAATGACAGACATTCAGTTTCAGACTTCATACCCTCCAGAAAATTCATGCTAATGCAAAACATATTATTCTATCCACTTTCAAAGTCTGTAAGAGCAATATTTAAAAAATATCCCTATTTTGGGGCCTTTGTTCCCCCATTATTTGTGGCTTTGTCTAAATTTCTTTCTGTAAGAGGTTGGGAGGTATGATATCAGATCAGTAGTACATTTGGGCAATAAAACACTGTGTAAGTTCTGAAAGTTTTGAACAAGAGTAAAATGTGGAGAAATGTGTTGGGAAAGAAAGTGTCTATATTATAAAGTTGAGTGTTCAGACTAAAGAAAAAACTTATTTTTGCATTTTGATTGATTTAGATATATATTTGCTGGCTTCTGATCTATGCTGAAATTACTGGTTTTACTCCCACCCTTATTCCTGCTGTGTTAAATAGTGGTCTAACAACTTAGTTTTATATGATTGTCTCAAGGCTTGCTAGTATAATTAATATTCCCTGTTGTTAACCTCTGCATTCATTGCTTGAAGCTCCCTGTGTTCTGACTGAAAGTGCTACTGAAACAATTTGAAATATAAAGTGATCAGTATATTTTTCTGGCATTGCTTTTCAAAGTTCTGTATTATCCTATTTTTTTTTTGCTTGATTGATTTAGATATATAATTGCTGGCTTCTGATCTATGCTGAATTGCTGGGTTTTCTCCTACCCTTATTCCTGCTGTGTCAAATAGTGGTCTAACAACATTTTTGAGTTTTATCTGACTGTCTCAAGCCTTGCCAGTATAATTAATATCCCTGTTAAGCTCTGCATTCATTGCTTGAAGCTCATTGTATTCTGACTGATAGTGCTACTGAAACAATTTGAAATATAAAGCGATAAGTATATTTTCCTGGCACTTCTTTTCAAAGTTCTGTATTATCCTAATTTTTTGTTTGGCTTGATTGATTTAGATATATATTTGCTAGCTTCTGGTCTATACTGAAATTGCTGGGTTTTCTCCCACCCTTATTCCTGCTGTGTTAAATAGTGGTCTAACAACTTTTTGAGCTTTATCTAATTGTCTCAAGGCTTGCTAGTATAATTAATATTCCCTGTTGTTAACCTATGAATTCATCGCTTAAAGCTCCTTGTGTTCTGGCTGAAAGAGCTACTGAAACAATTTGAAATATAAAGTGATAAGTATATTTTTCTGGCACTTCTTTTCAAAGTTCTGTATTATCCTATTTTTTTTCCTTCACTGATTTTGATATATATTTGCTGGCTTCTGATCTATGCTGAAATTGCTATTTTTTTCTCCCATCCTTATTCTACTCTGTTAAATATGGTCTAACAACTTTTTGATTTTTTTTCTGATTGTCACAAGGCTTGCTGGTATAAATAATATTCCCTGTTCTTAACCTTTGCATTCATTGCTTGAAGCTCCTTGTGTTCTGACTGAAAGTGCTACTGAAACAATTTGAAATATAAAGTGATAAGTATATTTTTCTGGTACTTCTTTTCAAAGTTCTATATTATCCTATTTTTTTTTTTTGCTTGATTGATTTAGATATATATTTGCTGGCTTCTGATCTATGCTGAAATTGCTGTTTTTTTCTCCCATACTTATTCCTGCTTTATTAAATAGTGGTCTAACTACTTTTTGAGTTTCACCTGATTGTCTCAAGGCTTGCTAGTATAATTAACATTCCCTGTTGTTAACCTCTGCATTCATTGCTTGAAGCCCCTCGTGTTCTGACTGAAAGTGCTACTAAAACAATTCAAAATATAAAGTGATAAGTATATTTTTCTGGCACTTCTTTTCAAAGTTCTGTAGTATCCTGATTTTTTTGCTTGATTGATTTAGATATATATTTGCTGGCTTTTGATCTATGCTGAAATTGCTGTTTTTTCTACCACCCTTATTCCTGCTGTGTTAAATAGTGGTCTAACAACTTTTTGAGTTTTATCTGGTTGTCTCAAGCCTTGCTAGTATAATAGTCCCTGTTGTTAACCTCTGCATTCATTGCTTGAAGCTCCTTGTGTTCTGACTGAAAGTGCTACTGAAACAATTCGAAATATAAAGTGATAAGGATATTTTTCTGGCACTTCTTTTCAAAGTTCTGTATTATCCTAATTTATTTTGCTTGACTGATATAGATATATATTTGCTGGCTTCTGATCTATGCTGAAATTGATGTTTTTTTTCTCCCACCCTTATTCCTGCTGTGTTAAATAGTGGTTTAACAACATTTTGAGTTTTATCTTATTGTCTCAAGGCTTGCTAGTATAATTAATATTCCCTGTTGTTAACCTGTGCATTCATTGCTTGAAGCTCCATGTGTTCTGACTGAAAGTGCTACTGAAACAATTCAAAATATAAAGTGATAAGTATATTTTTCTGGCACTTCTTTTCAAAGTTCTGTATTATCCTAATTTTTTTTTTGCTTGATAGATTTAGATATATATTCTCTGGGTTTTGATCTATGCTGAAATTGCTGGCTTTTCTACCATCCTTATTCCTGCTGTATTAAATAGTTGTCTAACAAGGTTTTGAGTTATATCTGATTGTCTCAAGGCTTGCTAGTATAATTAATATTCCCTGTTGTTAATCTCTGCATTCATTGCTTGACGCTCCTTGTGTTCTGAATGAAAGTGCTACTGAAACAATTCAAAATATAAAGTGATAAGTGTATTTTTCTGGTACTTCTTTTCAAAGTTCTGTATTATCCTAATTGTTTTTGCTTGACTGATTTAGATATATATTTGCTGGCTTCTGATCTATGCTGAAAGTGCTGGCTTTTCTCCCACCCTTATTCCTGCTGTGTTAAATAGCGGTCTAACAACTTTTTGAGTTTTATCTGATTGTCTCAAGGCTTGCTAGTATAATTAATATTCCCTGTTGTTAATCTCTGCATTCATTGCTTGATGCTCCTTGTGTTCTGACTGAAAGTGCTACTGAAACAATTCAAAATATAAAGTGATAAGTTTATTTTTCTGGTACGTCTTTTCAAAGTTCTGTATTATCCTAATTTATTTTGCTTGATTGATTTAAATATATATTTGCTGGCTTCTGATCTATGCTGAAAGTGCTGGCTTTTCTCCCACCCTTATTCCTGCTATGTTTAATAGTGGTCTAACAACTTTTTGAGTTTTATCTGATTGTCTCAAGGCTTGCTGGTATAATTAATATTCCCTGTTGTTAACCTCTGCATTCATTGCTTGAAGATCCTTGTGTTCTGACTGAAAGTGCTACTGTAACAATTTGAAATATAAAGTGATAAGTATATTTTTCTGGCACTGCTTTTCAAAGTTCTGTATTATCATAATTTTTGTTTTTGCTTGATTGATTTAGATATATATTTGCTGGCTTCTGATCTATGCTGATATTGCTGGTTTTTCTCCCATCCTTATTCCTGCTGTGTTAAATAGTGGTCTAACAACTTTTTGAGTTTTATCTGATTGTTTCAAGGCTTGCTATTATAATTAATAGCCCCTGTTGTTAACATCTGCATTCATTGCTTGAAGCTCCTTCTGTTCTGACTGAAAGTGCTACTGAAATCATTTGTAATTTAAAGTGATAAGTATATTTTTTCTGGCACTTCTTTTCAAAGTTCTGTATTATCCTATTTTTTTTTTTTTGCTTGATTGATTTAGATATATATTTGCTGGCTTCTGATCTATGCTGCAATTGCTGTTTTTTCTCCCATTTTTATTCCTGGTGTGTTAAATAGTGGTCTAACAACTTTTTGTGTTTTATCTGATTGTCTCAAGGCTTGCTAGTATAATTAATATTCCATGTTGTTTACCTCTGCATTTGTTGCTTGAAGCTCCTTGTGTTCTGACTGAAAGTGCTACTGAAACAATTTGAAACATAAAGTGATAAGTATATTTGTCTGGCACTTCTTTTCAAAGTTCTGTATTATCCTAATTTTTTTTGCTTCATTGATTTAGATATATATTTGCTGGCTTCTGATCTATGCTGCAATTGCTGTTTTTTTTCCCACCCTTATTCCTGCTGTGTTAAATAGTGGTCTAACAACTTGTTTGTTCCCACCCTCTTTCCCTATAGGTATCTTCTTCTTATACTTGGTGGTTTTGCAATTGCCTGCCAATGCTGTATATTTGATCTGTGACACTCCTTCCAGTCGAGTGTCATTAGCTACTTCTACCTAATACAGAGAAAAAAAAATGCACTTTATTCATCTGCTCTTACTGTATTTGTGTTTCTTCCTACTTTATTACATTATTTTGCTTTAGCCTCTTCTTGAAAGTACTCAATTGTCCTTATTCTGCTGCATTTATTACTGCTTGGTAGTAGCCTGATTAAACAGTAACTGTTATTCTAAGCCTTTTGGTTTAAGCACTTGGGCTTCAGGCCAGTTATTTTACATTAAGAAGGTTTGTGGTCAGCACTCTTGTGGGAGGAGAGGCTAGATTCTGCCCTTCTGAGCTGGAAATTTCTGGTTAAAGGCTTATTGTGTCTGCTTATTTGAACCATTTCTTTCTGAAATTGGTGCACCTTGTTTGCTGTAGCATAGACTAGATTCAGGCCTGCTGAATCTAGCTTTGTTTGTATAACTTGAGCACTGATCCAGGCCAGCTTTTTTGGAGAAGGTTCCCCTACACCCTAGTGGCAGGAGTGTGCAGTTAGAACTTGTCTGATTAAAGACTGCTGGAACAGCTCTCAGTTTTGAGCTTTTTACTGGTTAAGTGGGTAATTTGTTTAAATCAGTTTGCTCGTTTTCTATTGTTATATAAAAAATTGCACTTTAATTATCTGCTTTTACTGTATTTGTGTTTCTCCCTACTTTATTACTTAATTTTGCTTTTGCTGCCTGTTTTTAAAAGTACTTAATTGCATTTATTCTGGAGCATTTATTACTGTTTGTTAGTAGTCTGATTAAATTGTAACTGTTATTCTAAGCCTTTACTTTACACACTTGGGCCTCACACCAGTTGTTTTACATTAAGAAGGTGTGGTCTGCACTCTTGTGGGTTGAGAGGGTAGATTCTGCCCTACTGAGCTGGGAGTTTCTGGTTAGAGGCTTATTGTGCCTGCTTATTTGAACTGTTTCTTTCTGAAATTGGTACGCCCTGTTTGTTGTAGCATAGACTATATTCAGACATGCTGAATCTAGCTTTGTTTGTATAACTTGAGCACTAATCCAGGCCATCTTTTTTTGGAGAAGGTTCCCCTGCATCCTAGTGGCAGGAGTGTGCAGTTAGAACTTGTCTGATCAAAAACTGCTGGAACTGGGCTCAGTTTTTAGCTCTTAATGGTCAATTGGTTAATTTGGTTAAATCAGTTTGCTCATTTGCTACTGTCAAAACAAAATACACTTTATGCATCACCACTTAGTTATGGTTAAACTATTCCCAGCGCCATAAAATATGCTCTTCAAATGTTCCCTTAGAACTAGTCAGTTTTTTAGTTTTAGCACTCAAATCTGTTTCTTTAAGCTCAGCACTTGTTCAGAATTCATTGTAAGAATGAAATAAGCTACTAATTACTACAGCACTCAACTTTCCTCACTTATCTAGAGGAAAACAGTTTTTAGTACTTAATAAATAAGCTCCGTACTAAGTAAGAAAAAAAACAGTACTTAAATAAATAAGCACCTATCCATGCATGTCTTAGGGTCAGCTCCTTGTGTTTTCTCCTGTCTACCTGATGAATCTGGGCATCCTGGAGCAATGCAGCAATTGCCTCATGTACACAGACAAACCTCTCCTCCTACCACCCAACACTACAACCTGTGAGAGATGCACTTACATAGCCAAACTGGAAGCAAAGCTCTCTTCAGCCAAGACTGGACTAGACAGTCAAGAGGAGAAGGTAAACACTTTCACCACACCACACTCATCACATAGTCCCTCAAAACCTACATCACCAAAATCCACACATAGAAACACAAAAACATTCACGGAGGCTCTCAATAATAATTTGCTCAAGCAACAGAGACCTCCAAAGCAGAAACACAACCTCCACCCCCCAACACAACCCAAATGACACATAGCCCACAGACTCAGTGTGCCAATCAACCACAGCCCATAAGGCAAAACAACGTACCCAACACACTAGTAATAGGTGACTCTATAGTCAGGCACACTGATGTCCCACTCACCAGGCTAAACAAGGAGAAGGTTACTGTCAGCTGCCTGTCGGTGCAAGGATCCCTCACATAACCCACTCACTCAGGTCACTCCACAACAAGTACAAATATGACTCTGTCATTGTCCATGTTGGTGTGAATGACCTGAGATGTACCTCCCTCGACTACATGAAAAGAGACATGGAAGAGCTCTCCGATCTTGTAGCCCAGACAGGTATGACCCTAGCCCTGAGTAGCATCCTGCCATTGCCCAGAATTATACCACAGTACAAGGACAAAATTATTGACTTCAACAATTGGCTAAGCTTCTGGTGTCATTCTATGGGGATCCAGTAATCTGTCTGCCTGGGAAGACATGATCGACAGACCATGATGCTGTGCCAGAGGTGACCTACACCTGTCACCCTTGGTATTCCAGATACTGGCTAAGGCTCTTACCACCCCTATAGTGCCCTTTTTAGGCAAGGTTCAAATGACAAATTCACCACCGTAACAGGTACAAGCAAGCAAAATCTGAGGGTAATGCTACTTAATGCTAGAAGTCTAAACCTCAAAATGCACTCACTCGAGGCACTCCTTAAAATGGAGAACATCAACATCTGTGCAGTGTCAGAGAGCTGGTTCAAGGATCTAGACAGCACCCCTGCATTACCAAGCAATAATTCATACCACACCTTTTGGCCACCTAACCTGGACCAAAACACTAAAGGAAGAGGTGTGTCCATATTCATTAAGGATATCCACACCTCCAGGCTAGTTGCTCAGCATAATGCATCCGAGATTATCCATGTGCAACTAACTCTGGGCAAGACCACAATCCAAATTGTAGCTTGTTACAGATCCCCCACCATGCCCCAGGATTCGCACTCCTCATTTCTTGATACAGTGGAAAATATTAGGGTACAACCCAACACCCTAATAATGGGCGATTTCAACTACCCCACCATTAACTGGGAAAACTACTCATGTACCAACTCTTTTGCTCAACATTTTCTGGAATTCATAAATTCCAATGCCTTGGATCAACTTATCCACACCCCCACCAGGGGCAGCAATATCCTAGACCTGGTCATTACCAACATGGGTGACTGGTGTTCCACACCAAAGGTCAATTCCTCATTGGTCAGATCTGACCACAAGCTAATCACCCTATACATCCACATCCCGCCCCCACCACCCATCAGGGAAACTACCATAAAAAAAATTCTCCAAAGCCAACTTCACACTTTTTAAGACAGAAGTGGCAGACTTCACGACACCCATGCAGATGAACAATAGAGGTACGACTGCTGAATCCTACACAATTGCACTTTATAAGCACTTAAATGAGTGCATGGATCATGCTATCCATAACAGAACCAAGATGCTATCCTCCAAAAAAATGAAGCCAATCTGGTGGTCTCCTGCCATAAACAAACTCTACAACAGAAGAAAGAAACTGTTGCAAAAAAGAGTAAAATCCCATGATTGGAGGAACTCCCTGGTCAGCCTCAATAAGAAACTGAGATCCCTCATAAAATCCTCCAAAGCTAGTTACGAAAACAAAATCGCCACTGATTCTAAAGACGACCACAAAGCATTCTATAGCTATGTCAAGAATCTCAATGGCAACACTCACATATGCTCTGAGTTACAGCACAATGGCTCTAAATATACAGAACCAACTGAAATTGCCAACATCCTGGCAAATAGATTCAGTGCTAACTTTAGCCCCCCCTCACCCCCTGAAGGGCCCTTCTCTATATCAGAAGAATGCAAAGTTCCTGTAATCACGGCTGCACAGGTAAAAACCACACTCTCCAAAGCCAAGAACACAGCATCCATGGGACCTGACAACATCCCAGGCTGCATTCTACATGGACTACAGAAAGAACTGGCACCCCACCTAAGTACCATGTTCAATCATATCCTCACCTCAGGCTTTGTGCCCACTGAATGGCAAACAGCAATGGTTATCCCACTCCATAAAGGGGGATCCACCACGGACCCCAGGAACTACCTCCCCATTATCCTGATGAGCCTGGTCTGCAAGGTCATGGGACGTATCATCATGGAACTTATAAACAAAGACATTGGTAATCTCCAAACTCTGGACCCCACCTAGTTCGGGTTTGTAAAAGGCATGTCTCCTAAACCTGATAGACTTCTTTGAAGAAGTCACCAAAGCAGTAGACAAGGGTAAGGTGGTTCACACAGCCTATCTAGATCTCGCCAAGGCTTTTGACACCATCTGCCACTCTGGAATTATAGATAAACTCACTAAACTAGGTATAAATCCCTATGTCACAAGATGGGTTGCCAGCTGGCTCACTGACAGAACCCACACTGTGAAAGTTGCAGACTCCAAATCTGACTTCAGACCAGTGACAAGTGGAGTACCACAAGGTTCAGTCCTGGGTCCTCTCCTGTTTGGTATCTACTTCTCTGAAGTACAGGCTAGCACAGAAGGTCTTTGGCTAATGAAGTTCACAGATGACTATAAACTAGGAGCCATAATCTAAACCCCTAACGATGTGGACATCCTACAAAAGGGCCTCACTGAGACAGATGCCTGGTGTCAAAGCCATGCCTCAATCTCAATGCCAAAAAGTGCATTGTCATCCCCTTTGGTAAAAACTCTGTACCCATGAACTTCCACATAGGTGGTAGTAAACTTAACACTGAAAGTGTGATAAGAGGCCTTGGGACACAGGTGGACAGTAGTCTCTCCTTTGATAATCACATTGTCACAGTAGTCAGGAAATCCTTCTACATGACATACCTCATCACAAAAGGTTTCTCATCCAGTAAAAAAGAGGTCATTGTTCCCCTCTACTCATCACTCATTAGACCCATTATAGAGTACAATGCCCCTTTTGGTATGTACCTCACAAGACATCTACAACAACTGGAAAGGCTACAGAAATACCTCACAAAGAGGATTACCATCCTCAAACAGATGCCCTACACTGACCATCTCAAACATCTCCAGCTTTACTCCATCGCATATCACCTACTCAGAGGTGATCTCTGCCTAACATACAAAGCTATGTCAAACCCAGAGCTGTTAAACATGCTCCACTTAAAGAAATCCCAATCCCTCCAAGTTACACACTCTAGGGACCTAAAATCTTGTCACCACAATAAACAGAACATGCTGCAGGGATAGATTTCTGTCCCAGAGACTTCCCATACTCTGGAACAAACTAACAATCTATATCAAACAAAGCTCCTCATTAGCACTCTTCAAGAAAAATCTTAATGATTGGATGGGAAATAGGAAATTCACTCCGGGGATCACTTATGTGGCTCTGCTTGTCAGTGGCACAGGAAAATAATTTTCCTGGGTGGTGAAAGCCAGGGTACCTTTTTGGCTAGGCTTATATAGGCCCTAGGGCCAAAAGTCTAGTACCTACCTATGAACCTATGAGAGGGTCAGTGAGGTGCTCTGTTTGACATGTATGGGAAGTCTATTCTAGAGCATAGGCAGTCTCTGGGTTATGAACCTGTCCCTCCAGCATGTTCTGTTGATTGTGGTAATGAGGTTGAGGTCTCTAGAGCATGTGCTGTGGAGGGATTGGAATTTCTTTAGATGTAGCATTTCTAACACAGTTGGGTCAGACATGGCTTTGTAAGTCAAGCAGAGATCACCTCTTAGTAGACGATATGAGACAGAGAATAGCTGGAGTTTTTTGAGTCTGTCCATGTAGGACATGTGTTTAAGGCCTAGGATCCTCTTTGTGAGGTAACTTTTGTTGCCTATCCAGCTGTTGCAGGTGTCTAGTGAGGTACATGCCAAATATATTGGTATGATATGATTGGTCTAATGAGGGAAGAGTAGAGAGAAATGATGACCTCTTTCTTCCTGGATGCAAAAACCTTGGTAATGAGATGTTCCACATAGAAGGACTTTCTGACCGGAGTGGCAATGTGGCGGTCGAAGGGGAGGTTGCTGTCAACCTGTGTCCCCAGATCTCTTATAATGCCTTCAGTGTTCAGTGGGCTCCCATCGATGCGGTAATTAGTGGGAACTGAGTTTTTCCCAAAGGGGGTAACAACACATTTTTGGGCATTACGTTTAAGGCTATGGTTTCAACACCAGTCATTGGTCTCAGTGAGGCTTTCTGTAAGATGTCTGCATCACTTGGGGAGTTAATAATGGCTCCCAGCTTGCAGTCTTCTGTGAACTTGGTCAGCCAGAGTCAATCCGTGTTGTCCTGGACTTCTGAGAAGTAGATGCCAAACAGGAGAGGACCCAGGACCAATCCCTGTGGGACTCCACTCATGACTGGTTGGCAGTCTGACTTGGAGTCCACTACTTTCACACTGTGGGTTCTACCTGTGAACCAATTTCAACCCACCTAACAATGTAGAGGTTGATACCTAGTTTGGTGAGTTTATCAATAATTCCTGAGTGAGGAATGGTATCAAAGGCCTTGGCCAGATCGAGGTAGGCTGTATGAACTGCCTTACATTCATCCACAGCTCTGGTGACTGACTAAAAGAAGTCAACCAGGTTGAGCAGGCATGATCTACCTTTCACAAAACCAAACTGTGTGAGATCTAGAGTTTGGAAATTCCCTGTATCCTTGTTAATTAGGTCCATGATGATGCGCTCCATAGCCTTACATATCAGACTCGTCAGGCTAATGGGGTGATAATTTCCAGGGTCTGTAGTCGCTCCTCCTTTATGGAGCCTGTGAGTGAACAAGGCACACAGATGTGGTGCCAATTCACTTTGTAATTCATGTAGAACACAGCCAGGGATATTGTTGGGTCCCATGGAAGCTGTATTCTTGGTATTGGACAATGCAGCTTTAACCTGTGCTGCAGTAATGCTGAGTGCCTGGCATTCTTACTGTATTGAAATTGGTCCTTAAGGGGGGCAAGGGGAGAGGGGTAAAGTTGGCACTGAATCTGTTGGCCAGTATGTTGGCAATATCTGTTGGCTCAGCATAGGAGGTACCATTGTGCAGTAACTCAGATGTTACCATTTGCCATTTGGATGCAACTAATTCACTGTAGACCACCTGAGGTCTTTAATAGTACATACCACAAATAAGTGAGGAGCATTATGAGGTGTTGAATAAGAGAAAAACTGATAAAGTTACAGCATGCATAGAATGACATTTTGTGGGGAAAAAATGATAGTGAGTGAATAGCTTGAAAATAAAGGGAGAAAGGAGTACAGAAATGCCCAATGGGCAGGATAATATTTAAACTGGTTACAAATGCAGTTATGAAAAGCTGTAAAAGGAGACTAGAAGAAGCCATATCCAAATCAGAGGATGCTGAGAGGTCACCAACTGGTCTGTCATATACTGCTGACATTGTTCCAAATAGCAAAGAATAAAATTTGACTTAAAAATTGATTAAAGAGTTAGAGCTATATTTATACAAAGTAGGTTTGAAGTTAGGTAAAGAGAAATTTAAGAGAACAGCAATAATAATTTCAAAATTTTCTAAAATTGAGGTATCTATAACAGGAACAGGAATAAATGAAAGTGTAAACAGGGTGGAGTAGGAACTAAATGAGACTATTAGAAAATATAAAATAAATTGTAGTATAATGGAAACCATTCAGCTTTCATTTTAAAGTTCAGCTGATAAATGATATAATAAAGAGAAAGTTGGTATGTTTTGGAGCAATTTATACATGCATTTTAAAATTAAAAGTTTTGCAATTTTTTTCTTAGGTTC
This sequence comes from Protopterus annectens, assembly GCF_019279795.1. Taxonomy (NCBI): domain Eukaryota; kingdom Metazoa; phylum Chordata; order Ceratodontiformes; family Protopteridae; genus Protopterus; species Protopterus annectens. The sequence goes on along the minus strand of NC_056745.1, from coordinate 190,292,001 downwards.
TAGACTAAATCCAGAAAAGAGGGTAGTTTGCAATGAAGAAAGGTGGGTTAGGATTACTAAACATGATAATTTATTTGCAGCTACACATACGTTTTTATCATCAGGAAAGTATGTTTAGAAAAAAAGAGTCATTATTATGAAAATGCTGAACATGAATTATAAACAGTATTGGATTAGTGTTAAAATGAAAAAAAAAAACAGAAATAAAGTGATGATTATTATGTAAGTAAGTACCAAAATCAACATTTTTATGGAAACTGAGAATAGATCGTACCTCCCAGGAGTAATGGCATAACAGACCAATGGAGGAATATTGCTGAGTGAATGTATATTGATAATTAGATGGTTAGAAGTGAAGAGCATTAAAAAAAGGAGTAGGAGTTGATGTTTGACGTGATAATAGGTTGGGGCTTTCTGAGGCTGTCACTGAGACCAACTCACCCAAGCATATCTTAGTTGTAGGAGCAAACTGTAGGTTTCTTCTTGTCTACTGACCAAGGTTGTGTAAGGTCATTCCAACAAGAGTTCACTGATTTGTTGGTGATCATCAGTTAGTATTGTTAGGTAATTTTAACATCTGAATCAGTGATGAGTTAGTGACTCTTGCTAAACAGTTTAGCTGCATTATGAAAGGTTTCAGATTTGTTCAGATCATTGTCTCTGCAACTCATAAATCTGGACATCTTTTGGATTTGATCATTTTAATGGATGTGATAATATCAGGCATCAACTTTACTAGCATCAAATCCCCTGATTAGCTCCTTCCACCCATGACTGCCAAGATAGGTTCCAGCTCCCCTATATCTAGGAAATGGATTAAGCTGATAATCAGAGAATGAATAAAGTGCAGCATAGGGCACATTTTTACTTGCAAATTACAGAATGATGTTTGGACGTTTTAAGTTGTTGAAATTTTACAAGTACTTCAACCAGAAACAAAATATTTATGGGAATTGTATATTACCTATAGACAGATCCGGAATATAAGGTGATGCATGAATGTTTTGCTTCAGTGACATTTTCTGGTAAAAATACACAATACTAGACATTGATATGTAGAGGTACAGGCTTCATTCTAGCAGAATGGCCTCATTAAATTATACTGCAGTGTCTAATATTTTTAAATTTGTTAAAGACCTACCTCTATCACAGAAGGCCTCCAGGAAAATGTGCACCTGGATATCAAAAGTTCTCCAAACAGATAAATGTAAAGAAGGTCCATGTCATCACATTTATTTGCAATACCTTCATATATGAAACAGCCATGTCATCACAGTATTGCTTTACAGTCATTAAGGTTTGACTTTTACTGCCAGCATATGGTTATCTGTCTTGTACTTCCACTCAGTCAAAGCTTTACTAACTTAACAGGAGGTACAGCTGTACAAGGAAAAGCATGAATCGTGATGACTCTAGGGTATGTATAAAATCAAGCTGCATCTGTAATGGTGCTTCACATCTGCCTTTTATGAGAAAAATCTTCACATCAAAGCAAAAGGAATTATCAGTTTCAAACAATTCAGTATGTGTTCTTTGCATGTGTCACGCCACAAGAGCATGCATATTAAAGTCAGTATGGATGGTGTACCATCTTTAAAGTATATGCAAAGAAAAAAAACATACAAAAAAGAGAAATCAGTATGAAGGACTTTTTAGCAGTATACTTCTAGAGGGCATTAATGTGAGAAGTTTCAGGATTATTTTTAAACTAATTATCTTTCAAAAAGCAGAACTTTCATGTCAGTCACACATTGGTGTTTGTTTGCTTACTTAACTGAAGAATATAGTCAAGCTATTTTAAACTAAGTGTTTTATACACATTTCATCAAAATTAAAATACAGATGACATATTCTCTATATGGCTAAAATCATCAAATTATTGTAATATGTGAAAAGAAACAAACTAAAGTTAAGGTATTCCTTTGTACTACCAAAGCTCCAAGTCGACCTGCAAATACAAATATACTTCATTTTATTTTTTCTTGCTCAGGAATGAGCAGTACAAATTCTACAGCAGTTGGATACTTGTCCTCAGTTAAAAAGACCTTCTTGGTAGTAAATATACTTAGCAGCTCTGCAACCTTACCAAAGTGGTGGTGTTAGGTGAAGAGAGTGGGTTTTGCTGTTACACCCATTTTTCTGAGCCATTACTATTTTCCTGTTCTCTCTTCTAGCTAGAAATTTTCTTGTTTCCTGTACTGAGTGTCAGTCTCTTATTATCTCCCGTAAGATGAACAGATATCAATTCTGAAATCTAACTGCCGCTCACTGTATGGTCAATGTCCAGTTGTGAAGGCAGAATTTATGTATGTTGTCTTATTCTTCTAAAGTGTCTTCTGTCATGTTCAAATACTGTTCAGTAGCCTGTGTTTTAAAGTGTCCCCTTATAACACTGGCATATTTAGAAATTCTGTAACATTTATTGGTCATGGAATGGCACAGTTATTGTATTATAATAATAATAATTATTATTATTATTATTATTATTATTATTATTATTATTATTATTATTATTATTATTACTATTATTATTTTCATCATCATCATTCTCATCACCATTAAGGAGGAGAGCATCATACATTCTTATTGCAGTTATATATATGTTTTATATATTTTGCTATCTACATTACATACTGAGTGCCCACCCAACAAACCAATATTGCTCTTGAGTAAACCTCCCTTACTACAAATGCCTTCCTGCTCATTTTCCCATAGCACCTATCTGCTTGGCATCCTCAACATACTCTGAGAGGGTCTTGAAATAATCCTGCTCCATCCTTGGCAGATAAGAGATTTATTTTAACATTTTATATTTCAGTTAAGTGTGTTACAGTGATATTGCTTGATTTTTGCTTTATTTCTTCATGTTGCACTTTAAACCATTTTAAAGGTCTCTAATAATGTACTGTTTCCTGATTGCTGAGAGCTGCACTTTTGAGAAGCCTTCCAGTCAGTGTTACTGTGTAATGTGCTAATTTGTATTTGTTACTGGCACTTACTTATTGCATTCCTAGACTTTTAGCCCAGCGAGACTACCCTTTTACTTGGTTGTGTGAAGACAACTAGTTTGTGCAGGAAAAAGCAGAGCCCAATGTGCTTATGAGTAGATACTGCAATTACTACTCTTTAGTCCTGCAACAACTTACTGGCTATGTAAATAGGGCAGGAAACCATGAATATGAACTATCCTGTTATCTCCTCAGCCAGTTTGGGAGACATGAGCATCCTAAGGCAATGTAGCAACTGCCTTATGTTTTCTGACAACCAGCTTATTCTCAAACAAACTCATTAGTTATGTGAGACATGCATTTACACAATGTCACTGGAGGCAAATCTCTGAAAGGCAAGCATGCATAGTACCAACCAGGTTGTCAGAAATGCATACACTATACCCAACAGACAGTATGGACCAGACACACAGACCCACATATGCAGAGGCTCTTAAAATTAATTTTCCTAAACCCTGAAGACCCCCTCAGACATTCAACATACAGCAGATATCCTCAGCAACCCTAAAAGCCCTTCACCAAAACACCCACTACAACACGTATAGCCACATCGCATGGAGCCCCAACTTCAAAGCCTATAAGGCAAGTCACCCCACAACCCAGTATTTTAGTCATAGGAGAATCCATTGTGAGACACACAGATGTCCCACTCACCAGGCTGAATAAGGAGAAAGTCATGGTCACTTGTTTATCAGGGACCAGGATCCACTATATCACTCATGCTTTCAGGTCACTGTAAAACAGGTACCATAATAATTTTGTCATAGTCCATATGGGTGCAAATGACCTGAGATATACCTCCCTTAACTCTATGAAGCTAGACATCATGGAGCTCTCGGATTATGTGTCACTGGCTGGCATGAGCCTAGCACTGAGTACATTCTACCTTCGAAGCTATGAACAGAAGATGATTGACTTTAATGATTGTCTTATCTTCTGGTGTCATTTCATGCGGGTAAAATATTTGTCAGCATGGGAGGATACAGTCAATAGGACATGTTGCTTTGGAAAGGATGGCCTATACCTGCCCCTCTTGGGCTTTGAATACTGGCTAAAACATTGTCCTCCCCATAGTGCGTTTTTAGGCAATACCAAACTGACAAATCTTCCAACATAATATAACCAACCCAAGGGATTCTAGAGGTGTTACTGTTCAATGCCAGGAATCTAAACAAGAAACTCCACTCCCTCATAGTTCTCTTCATTTTGGAGAATGCAAACATCTGTCTGGTTATTGAGCCATGGCTTAAAGCCACAGACAGCACCCTTTCAGTGCATGACTACAATGCCATCCACCTTTAGGCTAGCTACTGTACAGGCAGGGACGAAAGGTGGATTTGTGTTTCCACGAAAGGTGGAAGTGTCTCAATCTACATCAATAACAAAGGTACTTCAAGGCTGGTCAAACAGGATAACAAGTCTGAGCTTTTCTACATCCAAATTAGCATAGACAAGGCCACAAACCATATCTTTTTTAGTTATAGGTCTCCCTGTATGACCCAGGAAACCCATAACTCATACATAAACTTAATGAAGACACTCACCATTCAACCCAATACCATATTATTGGGTGACTTTAACTACTCCACTATAAACAGCAAATCATACAAGACCCCAAACCTGCAGGTCCAGAAATTTCTAGACTTTTTAAACACTAAAACACTGGACTAGACAGTCTATATGCCCACACTAGGAAGCAGAAGCATAGCGGGTTCAACTGGCATCCTGGGACAGTACTATGAACCACTGCCCCACCCACTCCGCTCTTCAAGAAGAGCAAAAAAAAAAAGGAAGTGATCAGCTTATTACAGTTAGATATGCGCATCGTAGTTAGGGTGGGACAACAGAGGCAACCGCCTTGGGCGCAAAGTGTTGGGGAGTGTGGTCAGCCAGTTCTGATCTGTCTTTAATGCAATACCAGTATTGCATTTACTGCAAAAAATAGAGCAGTGTAGTGTTCCATGTGTGGTCTAAACCATAGCTACTGTTTGCTACATTGTAGCCAGCAGTTTGCCACAGTTTAAAAATTAAAAAAAATTTAACTAAAATCTGAGCACTGTAGGGCTTCATGCAGGCAGTAAATAAACAGTAGCAACTGTTTGCTACATTCATAGCAAGCAGTTTGCTACAGTTAAACAGAAGAATAAAAAAAAAAACTAAAATATGAGCTCTGTGCAGACAGGGCATTAACTGTAGTAACTGTTTGCTACAGTGTAAAAAGATTGCTTTTAAAGCTAAAACATGAGCACTGAAGCATTCCTTGCAGGCAGATATAAACTGTAGCAAACTGTTTGTTACATTTGTAGCAAAAAGTTTGCTACAGTTTTAAAGAATAAATGTTTTTTTTTAATAAAATATGTTAAAAAAGGGATGGAGGCAGGGCATGGAAATGGGACCTGAATGGCTGTGGGTGAGGTGGGAGGTTGTCATGCATCTGTCCACCTGGTTGTTCTGGAGGGTGCATTAGGGCTACCCAGTGGTTATGTCAAGAAGCTGCTAAACAGGCAACTGTATGTTTGCACACTACCACAGCTGTTCATTCCTTAGGTGACCTTTAGCACCATTATATTACATCCTACCATGTTCCAGTTCTGACAGTGCTATGAAACCTGCTTAAAATCAGGATTATAAGGAAAATGAAGACAAAACTGAGGAGTTTGCAATAGAATTTCTGGTCATTCCATTGATTTATTGAAAGCACAGTTTTCATGGTGACTGCTACATAAATTCCTATTGCCTATAGCTAGATGTTGAGTAAGCAGTGAGCATTTATTTTGCCCTTATCTCTAGAAAGAGGTATAATGTTCGGGTACTAGTATTTGTGATTCACAGATGACTGAGACAGTCACTTACAATGAGTGGAATGGGAAAGAAAGATGAACATTTCAGATGTGCAGATAATATACATACATAATGCAGAGTATTTTGGTGTACTAAATGTGGTGCAAAGGATTAATGGTATGAGCTGTTAATATGCTGTTTTCTGTGGCCAGGGATTTGAGTATTAATGGTATGAGCAGTTAATACACTGTTTTCTGTGGCAAGAGATTTGAGTATTAATGTTAGGAACTGTTAATACGCTGTCTTCTGTAGCCAGGGATTTGAGTATTAATGATATGAGCTGTTAATACGCTGTTTTCTGTGGCCTGGGATTTGAGTATTAATGATATGAGCTGTTAATATGCTGTTTTCTGTGGCCTGGGATTTGAGTATTAATGATATGAGCTGTTAATACGCTGTTTTCTGTGGCCAGGGATTTGAGTATTAATGATATGAGCTGTTAATACGCTGTTTTCTGTGGCCTGGGATTTGAGTATTAATGATATGAGCTGTTAATACGCTGTTTTCTGTGGCCTGGGATTTGAGTATTAATGATATGAGCTGTTAATACGCTGTTTTCTGTGGCCTGGGATTTGAGTATTAATGATATGAGCTGTTAATACGCTGTCTTCTGTAGCCAGGGATTTGAGTATTAATGATATGAGCTGTTAATACGCTGTTTTCTGTGGCCTGGGATTTGAGTATTAATGATATGAGCTGTTAATACGCTGTTTTCTGTGGCCTGGGATTTGAGTATTAATGATATGAGCTGTTAATACACTGTTTTCTGCAGCCTGGGATTTGAGTATTAATGATATGAGCTGTTAATAAGCTGTTTTCTGTGGCCTGGGATTTGAGTATTAATGATATGAGCTGTTAATACGCTGTTTTCTGTGGCCTGGGATTTGAGTATTAATGATATGAGCTGTTAATACGCTGTTTTCTGTGGCCTGGGATTTGAGTATTAATGATATGAGCTGTTAATACGCTGTTTTCTGTGGCCTGGGATTTGATTTCCTCAGCCTCCATTTCTCTACTATCTAACTGAGTGCTATCAGGTTGTCCCTGGAAAGGAACACTAATGTGCAGTGGAAATAGACAGTTAATAAATAAAATACATTTTCATATTTGTAGTAATGTATTATAGTAAATTTTATTTTTTGTAAGGCGATAAATGAAGGTTCACCCTGGGGCAAACAATAAGACAGAAACACTACTAGAAATAGTAAGATTTTTTCAGACCTTAAATACTAACAATAAGAATCATTCATTTTTTTATATTACCTCAACCAATAAAGTTTTAGCTTACTGAGGAGCCTCTTTTGAAAAATAAGGGTAAGAGAAAGAAAATTAGACTGTGGGTGCACGCACGCACGTGCGTGTGTATGTGTGAGTTTTAGCACAAGATATACATAATACACAACAGTGACAGGAACAGTAGTTCCTGTCAGCAGTTATAATACTAAAAACATTTTAATATTTGCATTAATACTGTTTAACCCAACTAAACTAAAAATTATTGCTTGGTATAGGCTAAAGATCAAATAAAGACAAATAGACATGTCATTGATGCTTGTCCTGTAGCTTGTGAAGCTTGAGAGATATTGTGTGTTGGTCATATGCTGCATTATACTAACAGGAAAACTTTTTATACCATAAATTCCTTATAATCCGAGTGTCTTGAAAGAAATTGCTTGGCATCCTGTGAAACCTCAACTATGGAAGAACACAGTGATGTAAACACTTACCTTGTATGGCTACGGTAAGATTTAAAGTATTTAGCACTATAAAGTGGATTTTCCACCTTAGGAACTTTTTGTATTGCTTACAGTACGTTGATGGTGAACAGCATTGCTGCTGATGCTTTTTGTTAGCATTTATGTAGCCAACCAAGTGTCCAGGATGAATTTAGAGGGAATCAGACTCTTACTTATTCTTGTATACTCAAGCAATGAGCTCTGTTGTTAAGCTTCTATGTCTGAAAACAAAACATTTCTTGTAATTTGCCAGGCCCTTTGTCAGAGATCATTTTGTTATGCTGGTACACATCAGTCAATCAAAGACTGTGCTCATATAAATATTTTTGAATTGCACTTCATTGTTCATAGGTTCATAGGTAGGTACTAGGCTATCAGCCCCAGGGCCTATATAAGCATAGCCATAAAGATTCCCTGGCTTCAGCCACCCCAAAAGTTTATTTCCTTGTGCCCCTGTCGAGCAGACCCACAGAAGTGATCCCCGGGGTAAATTTCCTATTTCCCATCCAGTTGTTCACATTTTTCTTAAAAAGGGAAAATGAGGTGCTCTGTTTGACATGAATGGGCAGCTTGTTCCAGAGTATGGGAAGTCTGTGGGAGAGGAACCTATCCCTCCAGCAAGTTCTTTTTATTGTGGTGACAAGGTTTAGGTCCCTGGAGCGTGTGGCCCAAAGGGATTGGGATTTTTCTAAGTGTAGCATGTCCAACAGCTTTGTGTTTAACATAGCTTTGTATGTTAGGCAGAAATCACATCTGAGTAGGTGATATGTGACGGAGTAAAGCTAGAGTTTCTTAAGACGGTCTGCATAGGGCATCTGTTTGAGGCCGGTGATCCTCTTTGTGAGGTATTTCCGCAGTCTTTCCTAGTTCCATGAGTAACCAAAAACCGCCAAAAAGACCAAGACAAACTGTAGAAAAACAGATAACGAAGTAGGCAGCCAACAATACCACAGATCCAGATAAAAGGAAAACTCTTCTTTATTCAAATAAGTGCTTTCGTCAGACTCCACTGACTTCATCAGAATACAAATACAAAGTGCAAAACACTGCTTAAATAACCCATCCCACCCTACAAATTAGTTACATCATTTCCCCCAGGAAATTAACAATGAATGACATGAAAAGGTACAACACATTTTAAAAGAACCACAACACAAAACCACTCATTGTTAGTTGGTAATCACTCATAAAAAATACAAAGACTTCAGTTTCAGTAGAGCCATGATACTGACCCTGTCATTAAGCCCAGGTTTTTTACTGGCATTAAGTTTAATTTGCCACTTTAATTCAAGAACTTCCAAAAACTCTGCTGACGGTCCACCCCTTGAACCCAGGTCAGCATGATCAATGGCACAAAACTTAAACTTGTGCAAAGGGAACATCTCTATATGCTTGTACAATGCATTTTTGTTGTTTGTCTAATTTCATAGCCATGCTCATAAACCTGTTGCTTGAGGGCCCTCTTAGTTTTACCCACATAAAATCCATCATATGAGTCACACAAAGCAACATACACTACCCCTTTTGAAAAACAGTAATACCTTTTCTTTGGGTAAATAAACCCATAGTTCTTAACAAAGATCTCCTTTCTGTCCAGAATAGATGGGCAGTGAACACACCTACCACATTTAAAGCAACCCCCATTTTTTTAAAAACCTCGAGTTCTTTTCCAAAAGGCCCTTAAAGCAGAAGTCTTTTTTATAAACCACAACTGGTTTATCACCAAGGACCCCAGCAGTCTCATCATCCATAACAAAAATTTCCCAAAATTTCTCAGTTATTTTCCTGATGTTATAGAAATCAAGTGTATAAGGTATAGTCAAGGCCCTAGAGTACCTATCGTGGTCTAAACGAGGGGTCCCAACAAACTCAGTGTTGCCACATAGCAGTTTAACAATGTACCCAGTGTACCTTTTGTGTTTAACTTCGTTCTCAATAATATTAACAAAAGGGGGGTACCATCTTTTTACTAACATGCCCTTTAGTGTCTCACATTCTTTTTGAAAATCATCGTCCTCTCTCAGACCATCCTGGCAACCCTGACATACTGGCATTTAACCAGGTCTTTTTCTGGTGTTCATGGTGCCAGCTTTCAAAGTACAATAGTGCATTAGAATACGTAGGTTTCTATATATAAGAGAGAAATAAACATCTTTTTAGTATAGTCCTTTTTGATAGTAACGTCTAAAGGGTTCAAGCTTTCTTTATCCTTAGTCATAGTAAATTTAAGGAAATCAGTGGTCTCATTGATATAATAAACAACAAACTCTTCCAGTTTAGCCTCACTACCCTTCCACAAGATTATTATATCATCTAGGTAGCGCCCATACAAGACCCAGTACCTTTTATACTCTGAGTTCCTAAGGAATTCATCTTCCCAATAAGCCAATACTATATTTACAAATGCTGGGGCACAACAAGCACCCATAGCAACCCCCTGTCTTTGTTTGAAAATATGACCATCAAAACTAAGGTAGTTGTTATCCAAAATCAATTGCATACATGTCCTTAGGGTCGGTATTGTCCCATGATCCCAGTCAGTATTGAAACATAAATATTAAAAAAAACATTCAAGGCCTTATTCATGAGGTATCACAGAAAAAAGGTCCTTTATATCTAAAGTGGCCATAATAAGCCTATCATCATACATATCTGGTTTGATTTTGCAAAGAAGTCCCAAGAATCTCTAATAATCCACTCCCTACTATCCAAAACGTTAACTTTCCCATCAATATATTTGGCTATGCCAAAAGTTTTGGAGGTCTTAGCATCAACAATTGGTCATAGGGGTGGGCTACAGATGGATTTATGTATTTTTGGGATCCCGAAAATAGTAGGGATCGTAGGGGACCTCTGCTCTAGAAGACTATGAATATCTAAACTGATTTGTTCATTAAGTAACAATTCATCCAAGGTAAGGTCAATATTTCTGTAAGATATATTCATTTCATTCACAGAGGTCTCAACATTTGTATCACTATATAATAAATCAAATATTTTACTATCATAGTCAGAAGTGTTCATAATAACGAGACTCCCACCCTTGTCAGGTTTCATTAACCTAATCTTCAGGTTACTAATAACATCTTGGAGAAGTGACCATTCCTGGGGGTTTAAGTTATTGACCACGGTTCATTTCTGGTGTATGAAAAGTTCCCTAATTTCATTTTCACACAAAGCTTCAAAAATTGAAGTAAGAGGGTGCACCGGTGGAATAAATGTACTGGGCCTGTGAGGTAAGTGCAAAACCACTGTTTGGTTGTTGTTCTTGAAATACAAAGCCAAATTAAGCTTCCTACAAAAAAGTTTTAAGTTTAAGATAGTGTCAACCAAGTTAGCGTTCCTAGCTGGAACAAAGTTCAAACCTTTTGAAAATAAATTAGCCCAATTAAAATCAACATGAGCATGGCTATAGTTATAAACTGTAAAATCTCCATCCAAGTTTTTAACAACATTGGACATTTCAATCATCTGTTCTGAGCTCCCCTCATCCCCCTCCACTGATTTTGGTAGTTGTTCTGCCCATATCTGAAATTGCCAGGCCTCATCTCCCTCTGGTTCCAAATTCTCTTGGATCTCCTCACTTGTGGGGGTTCTAAAGGGACATCCCTATTCAGGTAATCATCTGCCTCCAAAATCTCCTCATGAGCTTAATCATATTCCACAAGGACTCTATCAAAATAATGGGCTTGTTGCCCTTCTGGGGGGTTGGGGTATGTTCTGCCAGCATCGTAGTCCCATTTATCTCTTAACAGCTTACGCAGTTTTCTAGCTCTTAAATCAGTCAACCCCTTGTCAACAATCTTAAAAAACATTAAAAAAAATCATTTTTGACACTTCCATATAACAAGTTGTTCTTAATACTAACTTCAACTTTGTCAATATTTCTTAAAAGCTTAGACATTTTCCTATTATTGTCACTAATAAGTTTTTTTAACAGTTCACAACCTTGCCTGTTGAAAAAAAGAAGTAAGGTGCATGTGTAACTGAGAATTTTTAATAAGTCCCATTGGGTATTTCCAAAGTCTCAACCCTTTAGGCACTTGCTCTTGGTTAACACACTCCTGCAAATAGGAGTTTTCCAGTTGAAGCTTTTTATATTTAAAAATAAAGTCTTGAAATGACCTGAGTTGCGAGTCCAAAGACCCAGTAATATCATCAGGTCTATCAGCACTGTCACATAACTGTACTTCGTTCTTGAGCCATTGCTCCATGGAAAGGAACACAGCACCCACACCACCATTTCCAAGTCTGCTTTGTTGTGTAGCTCTCGTGCTTTTAGATGTGGAACTCGAACTGTGACTCCTCCCCTGCGATTTATTACCATGGGAATGTTCCCTCTGTGCAGGGGAAATGAGCAAGGGTTTATAAGGTTGCGAACAAGCTGCACCCCCCCCCCCTCAAATTGGGAGAAAATGCTGATACCAGCCGTATTAGTTTGCAAGGACACCAACTTATCGAATTTAGCTTGTAAATCTTTAACTGAAGCCGATAAAGAAGCTAGTGCCTGTGTCAAAGTCTCCATGTCCACACCAGTCATGGAATTGATAGGCTATCTTCTTTTGATGAGTAACCAAAAACCACCAAAAGACCAAGACAAACTGTAGAAAAACAGATAATGAAGTATCCAGCCAACAATACGACAGATCCAGATAAAAAGAAAACTCTTCTTTATTCAATTAAGTGCTTTCGTCAGACTCCAGTGACTTCATCAGAATACAAATACAAAGTGCAAAACACTGCTTAAATAACCCATCCCACCCTACACATTAGTTACATCATTTCCCCCAGGAAATTAACAATGAATGACATGACAAGGTGCAACACATATTAAAAGAACCAACACACAAAACCACTCATTGTTAGTTGGTAATCACTCATAAAAAATACAAAGACTTCAGTTTCAGTAGAGCCATGATACTGACCTATCATTAAGCCCAGTTTTTTTTACTGGCATTAAGTTTAATTTGCCACTTTAATTCAAGAAGTTCCAAAAACTCTTTCAACGGTCCACGCCTTGAACCCAGGTCAGCATTATCAATGGCACAAAACTTAAACTTGTGCGAAGGGAACATCTCTATATGCTTGTACAATGCATTTTTGTTGTTTTTCTGTCTAATTTCATAGCCATGTTCATAAACCCATTGCTTGAGGGCCCTCTTAGTTTTACCCACATAAAATCCATCACAGGAGTCACACAAAGCAACATATACTACCCCTTTTGAAAAACAGTAATACCTTTTCTTTGGGTAAATAAACCCGTAGTTCTTAATAATGATCTCCCCTCTGTCCACAATAGATGGGGAGTGAGCACACCTACCACATTTAAAGCAACCCCCATTTTTTAAAAACCTTGAGTTCTTTTCCAAAAGGCCCTTAAAGCAGGTGTCTTTTTTATAAACCACAACTGGTTTATCACCAAGGACCCCAACACTCTCATCATCCATAACAAAAATTTCCCAAAATTTCTCACTTATTTTCCTGATGTCATAGAAATCAAGTGTATAAGGTATAGTCAAGGCCCTAGAGTACCTATCGTGGTCTAAATGAGGGGTCTCAAAAGACTCAGTGTTGCCACATAGCAATTCAACAATGTACCCAGTGTGCCTTTTGTGTTTAACTTCGTTCCCAATAATATTAACAAAATGGGGGGGTACCCTCTTTTTACTAACATGCCCTTTAGTGTCTCACATTCTTTTTGAAAATCATTATCCTCTGAGACCATCCTGGCAACCCTGACATACTGGCCTTTAACCAGGGCCTTTTTGTGGTGTTCAGGGTGTCAGCTTTCAAAGTGCAATAGTGCATTAGAATACGTAGGTTTCCTATATAATAGAGAAATAAACATGTCTGTGTACATGAGGCAATTGCTGTATTGCCCCAAGATGCCCAGATTCACCAGGTGGACAGGAGAAAATACCGGGAGCTGACCCTTGGACATGCCTGGATAGGTGCTTATTTATTTAAGTACTGTTTTTTTCTTACTTAGTACGGAGAGTTGAGTGCTGTAGTAGTTTATGGTCCATCTATTGTTTACAATGGTTTCTAAGCAAGTGTTGGGCTTCAAGGAACAGGTTTGAGTGCTTAAAACTGAACTAGCTAGTTCTTAGACAAAATTTGAAGAGCAGGCTTCCTGGCACCGGTAATAGTTTAATCCTAGTTAAATGGTGCTGAGCAATGTGCAAATCCGTGCAAACCCGCATTCTATTCTTTTTGTTTGTGTTGAGGGCAAACAGGATTAATGTTGGTGAAGACTTTCATCAAACTAAAGATCACCATGGCTGAGGTTAAATGTGGACTGCTTATCCTTTCTTAATTAATATTTATCTGTTTTTTTATTTTTGCTATTCTAAAAGAATTGATTTCAGCAGCCCTTATTTCATTGGGTCTAGTTTGCAATTGCAAAAACCTAAATCTCATGTTTTACAGGCTCAGGATCAAAAGCACATGAATCAGCCCATACCCAGACATTCCCCTTTTCAAACAGTGACCTATTTCAATACATACTTCATGAAATGCATAGCCACCTTAACCTCGGACTCACCTAAAACACTCCTTTCCACACAGCTAACTTCCCCTACCTTAGACCCTAGCACATCTCCTTCACAAAAATCTTACCTAACTGCAACCTCTCCAATACAAATACAGATAACTCCACCCACTTTACCTTTCAATCAGTTTCTATAACTGTCATAAAAAAGCTTTTACATAAATCAAAACTTTGTTCTGATCTGCTGACAACCTTCCTCTGGAATGCTTAAAACTAGCTGCCGATGCAATAGCACACCCAATCAGCATTCTTATTAATAGATCAAAAACAGAATCCTGTGTCCCTAACTTGTGGAAAATGGCAAATTTATATAAAGGAGGTAATTCCACTACCATTACAAATTTCCTTCCCATAGCTGTCCTGTTTCCCCTCTCTAAAATCCTTGAAAGATATATATATATATATATATATATATATATATATATATATATATATATATATATATATATATATATATATATCAACAATTTCTCCACAATCTCCTACAAAATATGCTAATCACCAATATGCAATGTGGATTTCGGCCAGACCACAGCACCTCTACTGCATTGCTATCATTTACAGCCACTGTCAAGAAAGTTTACAACTCTAATATACTTGCAAACTCAGTATTTTTAGATCTATTTGACATGGTTTCTCACAGTAAACTCCTCAATCAACTTTCTGGGTCTACCCTGGGACTATATCTCCATCTATTCAATGGCTCTCTAGCTAACTTGCTAACAAGCAACAAGCTCTAAAATGGCCAGGATCAATCTCTGCAAACCTCTCCGCTTACACAGGAGTACCACAAGGATAAATCCTTGGCCCTCTACTATTCAATATTTTTATCACTAGCATACATTTATCGTCTTGTGAAAGCACTTTGATTTAATATGCAGATGACTCTACCATCATCTGCTCTTCAAACACATTAACTCACATCCAAGAAATCACTCTGCAAGGTGTCATCTCCACTGACACCTGGTTTACAATGGAACAACTCCTACTCAACCCCCAAAAAACAAACTCCTTCTCTTTTACCCCAAAACTCACACCCCTAACAAAGCATCTTTCAAAATCTTTTCAGCAAATGGCACTGAAATTGAATTAGTCTACCATGCCAAACTATTAGGAGTCATAATAAATGATAATCTTAAATTTGACCTACACATCCAAAGCAATATCAAGAAAGCCCATCAAAATCTGGCATGCTATACAGAAATAAACATTTTCTGATCACATCCACAAAAATTACTCTAGCCAAAATCCCTACTCTATGGAGCAACAATTCTAACCAATTTACAGTCCTCCATAAAAACAAACTTGAAAGCCGCTACAACAAAATTAACATTGCTACTAATTCATCCTCCTTTACTATCACTGTAAAGGTCTGCATACCCTGAGCTGGCTGGAACTCCCCCTTCACCTCTCCTACATTCAACTTTTAAGAGTACTTAAAATCATACACAAACTATATTAGCCTGCCCAGCTCTTACACCTTTAATCAACATACATTTCCCTAAAAGAGCTCTTAGATCAGAAGACAAACAACTTTTCACTATGAATAAACAGAGTAAATCCCTGGACAACGCCTATACTCATACTCAATAGCAAAAAAAACCTGGAATGCCTTACCTTTAACCACCAGAACTATTTCTATCCTACCCACCTTTAAATGCTGCCTAAAAGAATATTTTACAAAATCTTGGACTTGCTCCTTTGCCAATCCTGGATGAACTTACTCACTAGACTTTTCTTACCCCCATCAACCTAAATCACACCCCTCTCAAGTGTCCTACTCCACTCCTTTCCTTTGTTTTTCCCACTAACTTACCTTATCCATTTCATCTTTACAGAGCTTTCCTTTACCGCCTTCTCCTTTCTCCTCCTCACCTAAGCTACTTGAAGACACCCTACCCTGCATTCTTCTTATAATCTCCTTCTGTCCATCCGTCTTCCTTCTTCCTAATATAACCATAATATGAACACCTCGCTCATACTAAGACATCACTCAATTTCCCCTCACTGTCTCTAATCACATAATCTCTAATATATCTTTATATATCTTATTAGAATTGTCTCAGGTCTCATTTATCACATACTAATCTATGTAACAACTAACATGACTACTGAGTTTTTCGTCACATATTTTCTCCAACTCATGTTAGTTTTTCATTGCACTTTAATATGAAGTATATGTTCTACGTTTTTTCTCATTACATTTTCTTCACTCGTGTTTTTTAGTGTAACATAAAACTTTGTGATTTAAAATATCTGTACTTGATGTTTTGCAGTGTAACATGATATTTTCTGATTTAAAACATCTGTACTTGATGTTTTGCAGTGTAACATGATATTTTCTGATTTAAAACATCTGTACTTGATGTTTTGCAGTGTAACATGATATTTTCTGATTTAAAACATCTGTACTTGATTTTTGAAAGATTGTGATTGTGGAGCTTTTCTACCCAGGCCTCTGCTGAAATAGGCACTTTCTGGCCCAGTCAGATGTTGGTAAACAAATGTAAAAATAAATAAATCAGAAGTCATTAAATTTACAACAAAAAAGAAAAGGAAAAAAAAACAAGCATGTTTTAGTAGGGAGGTCTATACCACTCCTTACTTATATATGCTAACTTTGAGACTAGTCACCCTTGGGGGAAATTACTCCACACACCTGTGCAGCAAACTTTTTCACTGGGTTATAAATGTCAGACATTTCAATCCATGGCTTTCACGTCTATGAAAACACAAATTTGAACCATTTCTTCTGTAGTCATTGTCTTTGCAATGTCTTGAAATGGTCCACATCAGCAGTTTTTGCCTTTAAAACTGTACTTAAGAACATTTATTGTTATGTCTCAATCATGCTCATATTTTGTTTCTTTAAAAATGTTGGATTCTGCAATAATTTATAAACAATTTTCCCAACAAATTTAGAAGTCCCACCACAATAAAGCTATTGGTGCACAATCATTTATTCTCTCTCCAACATACATACAAATGTTTAATCATTTATATAGCAGATGGAAAGCCCTCCTTCCTCCCTTTATCCATACCTACAGAATGCAATTTAAGCAGCCAAAATACATATTGTATTTGATTATGTTAGCTTAATAAATTTCTCTACACAATTTTCCCATCTCTCTTATCATCTGTGGGTGCAGTTTACTAAAAAAATAGCAAAAGTAGAAAAAATTATCAAAGTCATTCGTATAAATACAATAATGTTCAATACATCCTTAGAAGTTTTAGATTTTTTTATTTGTCTTGCTTGATAGACTCTCAAAAATATTATTTCCTGTCATGCTTCAGTTTTAGGATCATAGGATCATAGGACGTTAATAGGCTATTGGCCCTGAGGCCCTTACAAGCCTAGCCAGGAATTTAGCCCATGTTCCAACAAGTCAGCACCTGATGCCGCTGTCCAGCAGGGACAGAGGTAGAATCCCAGGGGTGTATTTTGTGTTCTACATACAGTCATCCAGGTTTCACTTAAAAAGTGATAATGAGGTACTCTGTTTTACGTGAAGAGGGAGTCTATTCCACAGAAGGGGAAGTCTCAGGGACACAAATCTGTCCTGCCAACAAGTCCTATCTGTGTAGGGTAGATGTTTGAGGCCCTAGATTCTCCTGGTGAGGAACCTCTGTGATGTCTCCATTTGTTGCATGTGCTTTGTGAGGTTCATACCAAAAGGGGCATTGTACTCAATAATGGATCTTACAAGGGATGAATACAGGGATGTTATGACCTCCTTGTCCCTGGAATGAGATACCCTTCCTAATGAAGTGGGCCATGTAGAAAGCGTTCTGTAAACAGAGGCAATATGGTGATCAAAAGTCAGGTTGCTATCAACCTGGGTGCTCAAGTCCCTCACGACTGACTGCGTGCTTACGACCTTGATATTAATGTGATCATTTGTGGGAATGTTACTCTTTCTAAATGGGATGATGATGTATTTTTTGGCATTCGGTTTGAGGCCATATTTCTGGCACCAGTCATTTATAAGACCCTCTTGGACAAGGTCCACATCACTAGGGGAACTGATGACAGCACCCAGCTTGCAGTCATCTGGAAACATGGGCAGCCATATCACACTGGTTTTGGCCTGCACCTCAGAAAAGTATATTCTAAACAACAGAGGCCCCAAGACCAATCCCTGAGGTACACAGCTCATTACAATTCTACTGCTTGATGTGGCTTCCCCTATTTTGACTAGTTGGGTTCTATCAGTCAGCCAGTTTGTTACCCATTTGGTAACATACAGATTGATGCCTAGTTGAGAGAGTTTATCTATCATACCCGAGTGGGGAACAGTATCAAAGGCTTTGGCCAGGTCAAGGTACATGGTGTACACCATCATTCCCTCATCCATAGCTTTGGTGACTGTCTCAAAGAAGTCGACCAAATTTAACAGACATGACCTCCCCTTGATGAAACCAAACTGTGTGGGATCGAGCATTTGGAGGTTGCCAATGTCCTTGTTAATGAGGTCCATCATAATCCATTCCATGGCCTTGCAGATCAAGCTAGTTAGTCTGATGGGTCTATAATTTCCTAGATCAGTGGATGCTCCACCTTTGTGCAAAGGGATGATAGTTGCTGTCCTCCACTCAGCTGGGATGAAGCTGGTACTTAGGCTTTGGTGAATAGGGTGCCTAATGCTGCTGCAAGTTCCAGCCTGAGTTCATGTAGGATGCAGTCTGGAATATCATCAGGTCCCATGGAGGCTGTATTTTTTGCCTTTGAGAGGGCAGTGAAGACTTGCTCCCTAGAGATAAGGGAAGGGGGGCAGGTGCTGGGGATGTCCTGATTTACTGATGAGTGAAGTTTTCACTGAACCTGTCTCTCAGCAGGTTGGCTATATCTACAGCATTTGTGCATTTGATGTCCTTGATCACAGTTCTGAGCAGATTTGACTGCTTCCTTTGAGATTGCGGACATATGTGAAAAGGTCTTATGATTGTCTTTAGTAGATGTGGCCAGTTTGGACTCGAAGTTTGCTTTGCAGGATTTCACTAGTGCTCTTATTTGCTTGTTCAGGCTAAGAAGAGATGGCTTCCAATTAGGCTCCTGCTCCTTTTTGGTTCTGGGCAGAAATTGTTTTTCCTTTTATTATAGTTTATTTATTGCAGATGTCCACCAGACAGGTTTACTCTACCTTGAGGAGGAGGATTTTGTCCTGTAGGGTATTCCTGATTCCATGCATCTATATAAAGCCTCATATAGTACTTTGGTATAGGTCTGAACATTTGTGCCAGTTCCTATGGAGGGGAAAGGGGCTGTGAAGCTGTTTATACCTTCCCTCAGGAGGTTGTAATCAGCTTTGGAGAAGGTTTTTTTGTTTGACCCTAGCTGAGGGGAGCGGGGCAGATGGTGACTTTGAAAGTGACCGCTTTGTGGTTGGATCTTACCAAGGATAATGACACTGTAGGGATGCTGCAGGGTTACTCATGTTGATTAATACCAAGTCCAAGATATTATCACCTCTTGTGGGGGTGTTGACCAGCTGGTCCAAGGCATTTGCATTGACGAAATCAAGGAATCTCTGGGCATTTGTGTTTTGGCATGAGTAGTTCTTCCAATCTATGGTTGGATAGTTAAAGATGCCCAGGATCAGGGTAAAGGGTTGAATCTTGATGGATTCAAAGAGGTCCAGATAGGTGGATTGGGCATCTTGAGTCAAAGTTGGGGGCCTGTAGCTAGCTATGATTTGAATAGGGGGCTTGTAAATGGTTAACTGCACCTGGCGTGTCTCCTGTGTGTCATACTGTTTGTCCAACCTGTTTGTGTGTATGTGTTTAATATATATTGAAACTCCACCTCCTTATGCTTTACCACCCAAGGTTTGAGGTCTGAATGTATGATAGCATGAGTAACCAGATTTCTGTGAATGCACAGATGTCAGCATCTTCCAGGGTTAAGTATGCTTACAATGAGTGCAGTTTCATGTTTAGACTCCTAGTGTTTAGCAGCATGACGTTTAATTTGCTTTTTGATGAAATTTTCATGTTGCTGATTTTGACCTCATGGCATTGCCTAAAAAAGGCACTATGGAGGAGGCAAAGAGGCTTTGCCAGAAGCCTGAAGCCCAAGGGAGACAGATGCAAGCCATCTCCAGCAAAGCATCGTGGTCTGTTAATCATGTCTTCCCAGGCTGTCAGGTACTGGATCCCCTTGGAATGACACCAGAAACTAAGCCAATTGTTAAAGTCAATCATTTTCTGTTTATATTGAGGCATCATTCTGGATGATGGTAGACTGCTGCTTAAGGCTAAGGCTTTTCTACTAGAGGTAAAAAACATTCTGAAAAAAAGTAAACATTGGTTGTAATTCCATATTCTGTTTAATGAAACTTTGCTTACATATATTTTTCAAAACATTTTAATTAAGAAGCATAGATAACAACAAGCTATAGTATCTTTTCAATCAGTGTTCCATCTTTAAATGGTAAGTAATTATGAAACAAGTTTGAGTGATAAGGCTGAAAATATGTAGCATTTCTTAGTTCATATCCTACCAGGCTATATGCCATAACAGGCCACCACTTTGACTGAGTAGTAGCTAGCCTTGTGTGGCATTGGTGTCCATTTAAATGTCCAGCTTCATCTGTCACTTTATAGATTAAAGAAATGTGTTAGAACTGCCCACAATATTTAATTTAATAAGCTTAGAGCCATGCTATATACTCCCTAAGTCTGTTTTACTATGCATCAGATGGATCTGATCTCATAACAGTTAACAAGGTACAAGATCAGATACCGCTGCTATTCAAAGGGAAATAGTGAAGTATACAAAAACAAAATTAAAAAGTAAATGTCACTACTGCATAAGTCAACACATGACACACACACGTGTGTGTATATATATATATATATATATATATATATATATATATACTGTATATATACATATATGTTTGTGTGTGTGTGTGTGTGTGTATATATATATATATATATATATATATATATATATATAGGTTTACTTCACATCACCTAAATCTCATTTAACTTAATTTCGTTTGACTGAGACCAAATCACCTAATTTTCAAAATATTCAGCATTTTGAAAATTAGGTGATTTGTCAAATGAAAGTCAGTCAAACAAGATTTAGGTGATGAGAAGTAAACCCATACATATATATATATATATATATATATATATATATATATATATATATATATATATATATATACACACACACATACATATATATACCTATTCCCATAAACTGAAATATTTTTAAAAATAATATGATATTTGTAAGGAAAGTGAAAGTTATTTATTCAGAGTCCCTTCTACCCTATAATTACTTTGTTTCTAAATATGCTATTATTTCTATGTACCTATTAAAGCATCCTGGGTAGCCATACATTGTGCAAAGATGTACTAAACATTTATCATAGGATCATAGGATCACTGGACATTACTAGGCTATTGGCCCCGAGGGCCTGATAAGCCTAGCCAAGAGTTTAGCCCATGTTTAATTAAGTCAGCACTCAAAGCCCCTGTCCAGCAGGTGGAATCCCAGAGGTGTATTTTCTGTTTTCCATCCAGTTATCCAGGTTGTGCTTGAAAAGGGATAATGAGGTGACATGGAGAAGGAGTCTATTCCACAGATGGGGAGCCTCTGGGACACAAATCTGTCCAGCCAACAAGTCTTATTGATGTCACGGACCAGGCTGAGGTTGCGCGTGCAAGTTACTCAAGTGGAGCTTGACTTGCAGATATGCAGCAGTTCCATCAAGGCGGGGTCTGAGATTGCTTTGTATGTCAGACAGAGGTCACCTCTGAGGAGTCTGTATGAAACTGAGCAGAGGTACAGGGTTTTTAGCCTGTCTGTGTAGGGTAGATGTCTGAGGCCCTGGATTCGTCTGGTAAACAGCCTCTGTGGTCTCTCCAGCTGCTGCATGTGCTTAGTGAGATGCATGCTGAAGGAGGCATTGTACACAATAATTGGCCTTATAAGGCAAGAATACAGGGGTGTTATGAGCTCTTTGTCCCTGGATGAAATACCCTTACTTATGAGGTGGGCCATGTAGAAAGATTTCCACACAACAGAAGCAACATGGTGGTCAAAAGTCAAATTGCTATCAACTTGGGTGCCCAAATCTCTCACAACTGATTGCATGCTTAGGACATTGGTATTAAAGTGATAATATGTGGGGGCGTCAGTCTCCCCAAAGGGGATGATGATGCATTTTTTGGCATTCAGCTTGAGGCCA
The DNA here is from genome assembly GCF_019279795.1 of Protopterus annectens. Classification (NCBI taxonomy): domain Eukaryota; kingdom Metazoa; phylum Chordata; order Ceratodontiformes; family Protopteridae; genus Protopterus; species Protopterus annectens. The sequence goes on along the minus strand of NC_056745.1, from coordinate 190,269,659 downwards.
TGTTTTTGGCACCAGTCATTTGTTTGGGTGAGACCCTCTTGGAGGACGTCTACATCACTTGTAGAATTGATGACCATGCCCAGCTTGCAGTCATCTGCAAATGTGGTCATCCATATCCCACTAGTTTTGGCCTGCACCTCAGAGAAGTATATCCCGAATAACATAGGCCCCAAGACTGATCCCAGGGATACGCCGCTCGTTATGAGTGTACTGCTTGAGATGGCTTCCCCTCTTTTGATTAAGAAAAAGCAGCAAATGCACTGTGTGCAAAATTCCATCTCTGTGTCTTGGGAATTCACCTCTATTCAACGCTCATAACAGTCCACAACACCTTCAGTAAAACCAAGTAGAAGTGAACAAAAGTTTATTGTAATGCCAACAAATGTTTGGTTTTATTGAAGGTGTTGTGGACTGTTATGAGCGTTGAATAGAGGTGAATTCCCAAGACACAGAGACGGAATTTACAGTCATTTGCTGCTATTTCTAGCTGAACTTTTATGGTTGCTGCACTGTTTGCTTCAGTTGAGTTCTCTTTTGATTAAGGGGGTTCTATCAGTGAGCCACTTTGCTACCCATGTGATAACATATGGATTGATGCCTAGTTGAGTTTATCTGTTATGCCCAAGTGGGGAATAGTCTTGAAGGCTTTGACCAGGTCAAGGTAGGCAGTGGGCACCATCTTCCCCTCATCCATGGCTTTGGTGACTGTCTCAAAGAAGTCAACCAGATTTAACAGACATGACCTCCCCTTGACAAAGCCAAACTCTGTGGGATTGAGTGTGTGGAGGTTGCCAATGTCCTTGTTAATGAGGTTCATGATAATCTGTTTGGTGGCCTTGCACATCAGGCTAGTTAGGCTGATGGGTCTATAATTTCTTGGATCGGTGGATGCCCCACCTTTGTGTAAAGGGATGACAGTGGCTGTCCTCCATTTGGCTGTGACAAAGCCAGTACTTAAGCTTTGGTTAAATAGGGTGCCTAATGGTGCTGCACGTTCATGCCTGAGTTCATGCAGGATGCAGCCTGGGATGTTATCGGGTCCCATGGAGGCTGTAATTTTTTCCTTTGAGAGAGCTGTGATGACCTGTTCCCTAGAGATAAGGGGAGGGGGCAGGTACTGGGGATGTCCTGATTTATTGATGGGGGGGACAGAAGGGTGAAGGTTTCACTGAATCTGTCAGCCAGTAGGTTGGCTATATCTACAGCATTTGTGTATGTGGTGTCCTTGACCACCAATTCTAAACAGATCTGGGTGCTTCCTTTGAGATTGCAGACATATGTGAAGAAAGCCTTATAATTGTCTCTAGTGGATGTCGCTAATTTGAACTTAAAGTTGCCTTTAGAGGATTTCACTAGTGCTCTTATTTGCTAGTTCACACTAAGGACAGATTGCTTCCAATTGGGCACCTGCTCCTTCTTTGTCCTGGACAGCAATTTTTTTCCTTTTGTTATATAGTTTATTTATGGCAGATGCCCACTAGACAGGTTTACTCTTCCTTGTGAAGGATGATTTTGTCCTGTCAGGTATTCCTGATTCCATGCATCTATATAAGTGCTCGTATAGTACTTTGGTGTAGAGTTGGACATTGGTGCCTATTCCAACAGAGGGGGAGGGGGCTGTAAAGCAGTTTATACCATCCCTCAGGAGGTTGTAATTGGCTTTGGAGAAGTTTTTCTGTTTGACCCTAGCTAGATGGGGGTCAGGGGAGATGCTGACTTCAAAAGTGACCGCTTTATGGTTGGATCAGGGAGGATGATACTGCAGGGGTGCTGCAGTGGTTACTCATGTTGGTTAATACCAAGTCCAAGATATTATCACCTCTTGTGGGGGTATCAACTAGCTGTTCCAAGGTATTAGCATTGATAAAATCGAGGAATCTCTGTTCATTTGCGTTCTGGCATGAGTAGTTTTTCCAATCTATGGTTGGGTAGTTAAAGTCACCCAGGATAAGGATAAAGGGTTGAATCTTGAGAGATTCAAAGAGGTGCAGATAGGTGGAGTGGGCATCTTGAGTCAAATTTGGGGGGCTGTAGCTAGCTATGATTTGAATAGGGGTCTTGTCAATGTTTAACTGCACCTGGAGTGTCTCCTGTGCGTCATACTGCTTGACCAGCTTGAAGGTGTGTGTGTTTTTAATATATATTGAAACTCCACCTTCTTTGGCTTTGCTGCCTACAGTTTGAGGTCTGAATGTATGATAGAATGAGTAACCAGGTAAGGCTGGACTGCTCTCCGCAGCTTTGAACCAGGTTTCTGTGACTGCACAAATGTCAGTAATGAGTGCAGTTTCATGTTTAGCCTCCTAGTGTTTACCAGCATGACCATTAATTTGCATTTTGTTGAAATTTTATGTTGGTTTTATTGACCTCAGGACTTTTCCTGAAAAAGGCACTATAGGGGACGCAAGGGCCTTTGCCTGAAGCTCAAGTGAGACAGACGCAGGCCATCTCTAGCAAAACATTATGGTCGGTCGATCATATCTTCCCAGGCTGTCAGGTAATGGATCCCCCTGGAATGACACCAGAAACTAAGCCAATTAGGTTCATAGGTTCATAGGTTCGTACTAGGCTATCTGCCCTAAGGCATTTATAAGCCTAGCCAGAGTGTATGTGGCTTACACCACCCCTTAGGATGAGAATACTACGCCCTTTTAGGGTTTAGTTTACTATGCCTCTGTCTAGTAGTGACACAGAGATGACCCCCGGGGTAAACCTACGATCTCCCATCCACTCATCGAGATTTCTCTTGAATAGAGTCAGTGAGGGGCTCTGCCTAACATGGACTGGGATTCTGTTCCAGAGTGTAGGGAGCCTCTGGTTTATGAATCTGTCCCTCCAGCACGTCCTATTTATTTCTGTGTTGAGGTTTAAGTCACTTGTTCTCGTGGCTCTGATGGATTTGGATTTTCTGAGGTGGAGCATGTCCATTAATTCAGGATTGGACATGGCCTTGTACGTCAGGCACAGATCACCTCTGAGTAGGCGGTATGCGACTGAATAGAGCTGGAGTTTTTTCAGTCGGGCAGCATATGACATATGTTTAAGACCCTTTATCCTCTTGGTGAGGAACTTTTGGGGTCTTTCCAACTGCTGCAGGTGTCGGGTGAGATACATCCCAAATGGGGCATTGTACTCAATCATTGGCCTGATAAGAGAAGAGTACAGGGGCACAATGACATCTCTTGATCTAGATGTGAAACCCTTCATGATAAGGTGGGCAATATAGAAGGTCTTCCTAACCACTTTGGCAATGTGAGTGTCAAATGAGAGGTTACTGTCAACCTGGGTCCCTAGGTCCCTGATTACCTCTTCCGTACTTAATGGATTACCGCCTATGTGGTAATTTGTCGGTACCTTGTTTTTCCCAAAGGGTATGACTATACATTTTTTGGCGTTCAGCCTAAGGCCATGGCTCTGGCACCAATTATCCATTTCTATGAGGCCTCTCTGAAGGATGTTTGTGTCCACTGGAGTATCAATTATGGTGCCCAGTTTGCAGTCATCTGCGAACTTTGTCAGCCACAATCCTCCTATGTTTGCCTGTACTTCGGAAAAATAAATGCTGAACAAGAGGGGTCCCAGGACTGAGCCCTGTGGGACACCGCTTGTGACTGGCTTAGAGTCTGACATAGCTCCAGCAACTCTGACCCTGTGGGTTCTGTCCTTGAGCCAGTTTGCAACCCATCTTGTGACATATGGGTTTACATTTCAGCTGGTGAGTTTGTCTATGATGCCCGAGTAGGGTATTGTGTCAAAGGCTTTTGCAAGGTCAAGGTAGGCTGTGTGAACTGCCTTACCCTCATCAATGGCCTTAGTGACTGTTTCAAAAAGTCTACCAAGTTCAAAAGGCAGGATCTGCCCTTGACAAAGCCAAATTGAGTAGGATCCAATGTCTGTAGGTCCCCAATGTCTTTGTTTATGAGTTCCATAATGATCCTCTCCATAGCTTTGCAGACCAGGCTCGTCAAGCTTATGGGGCAGTAATTTCCAGGGTCCGTAGAGGCACCGCTTTTGTGAAGTGGGACCACTGTTGCCGTACGCCACTCTTTGGGTACGTATCCTGTAGTAAGGCTAAGATTAAACAGCAGCCTTATGTGTGGGTTTAGTTCCTCTTGGAGTTCATGTAGCACACAGCCTGGGACACCATCTGGTCCCATTGATGCTGTGTTTTTAGCTTTAGAGAGGGCGGCTCTCACCTGGGCATCTGAGATGTTAGGGAGGCTACACTCTGCTGGGATAGTTATTTCTCCTTTTGGGGGGGGAGAAATTTGCACTGAACCTGTCTGCCAGAATGTTGGCAATGTCAGTGGGTTCAGTGTATTTTGTGTCATTTTGGACTAACTGAGCATATCTGGGAGTTTCCACCCAGGTTTCTAACATAGCTAAAGAAGGCCTTGTGATTGTCTTTTGTGATTTTTCTCTCAAAGTTGGCCTTGGATGATTTTATGAGTGATCGTAGTTTTTGCTAGTACTGATCAGAGACGCCTTCCCTTTTAGGGATTTTGCTCTGTCATGTAGTAGCTTCCTCCTCCTGTTGTAAAGTTTGTTTATGGCTGGGGTCCACCAGACTGGGCGCCTGCCTTTGGGGGAATGGGTCTTGGCTTTATTTGGGATTGCATGAGCCATGCATTCTTGAAGGTGCCCATAGAAGGCATTTGCAAAGGATTCAGCAGTGTGGGTTGTGGTTTCCACTGGCCCAGGGGCCTTGAAGGATACCACTTCAGTCTTAAGAAGTGTGAAGTTTGCTTTTGAGAAGTTCTTCACTGTGGTCTTTTGTGCAGGGGGTGGGGGCAGGATGTGGATTTCCAGTGAGATTAATTTATGGTCTGATCTTACCAAAGAGGGATATACTTCGAGTGTGGAGCATTTTGTCCCCATGTTTGTGATGATCAGGTCTAGTATATTGTCTCCTCTTGTGGGAATGGTGACTAGTTGTTCCATTGCATTTGAGTTTATGAATTCTAGGAACCTTTGGGCTAGGGTGTTGGGGCTTGACTAATGTTCCCAGTCTATGTTTGGGTAGTTGAAGTCTCCCAAAATGATGGTATTTGGAGAGACATTCATACTCTCCAGTGTCTTCAGGAAGGCTGTGTGGGGTTCCTGAGTTTGAGAGGGTGGTCTGTAGCATGCTACAAACTGTAAGGCAGTTTTGCCTATGGTTAGTTGCACCTGGATAGTCTCCGATGCTTCGTGTGTTGCCACTAACCTGGAGGTGTGGGTATCTTTGATGAAAATGAATACTCCCCCTCCTTTTGTGGTTCGGTCCAAGTTTTGGGGCCGGAAAGCATGATATGAGGTAAAACCTGATAGTGCTGGGGTGCTCTCAGGAGCCTTGAGCCAGGTTTCAGTCACTGCATAGACATCGATGTTCTCCATATTGAGGAGGGCTTCGAGGGCGTGCATCTTGAGTATTAGACTACTGGCATTGAGCAGCATTACCCTTAGTTTTTTCCACTTGTGTTTTCTAGGGAGGTAGGTTTGTCATTTGAGCCTTGCCTAAAAAAGGCACTATGGGGGTGGCAGGAGCCTTGGCCAATATCCGGAAGCCCAGGGGTGACAGGTGCAAGCCATCCCTTGCGAAGCAGCGTGGCTTGTCAAGCATGTCATCCCAAGCCGACAGACATTGGATCCCCTTAGAATGACACCAGTAATTAAGCCAATTGTTAAAACTGATAATTTTGTCTTTGTACTGTGGCATCATTCTTGGTGAGGGTAAGATGCTGCTCAGGGTCAGGGTCATACCGGCCTGGGCTACATAATCAGAGAGCTCCTCTATGTCTCTTTTCATGTAGTCCAGGGAGGTACGTCTCAGGTCATTCACACCGGCATTTACAATGACTGAGTCATATTTGTACTTGCTGTGGAGTGACCTGAGTGCTTGTGTTATGTGGCAGATTCTAGCTCCCGACAGGCAGCTTACTGTGACCTTTTCCTTGTTCAGTCTGGTGAGCGGGACGTCAGTGTGTCTGACTATGGAGTCACCTATTACAAGTGTGTCTCCAAACAAATAGCGTAGTATCTTTATTTATACGCTTTTTTGTTGGTGGTATAATTTAATCTGCCATAAAGTTTCTCTTTGTTTCTATATATATTTAAAATTACCTACCTCCCCTCTCAAATTCAAAAACCTGGGACTAAAAACAAAAAATTTCTTAATTTTTTATTCCTTTGAGTATTCCTTTGAGTGTTTATATAAGGCATTGATCTTTTATTTTCTTTATATACTATCTCGAGGTTTTAAATTGAAACTAAGCTTGTTTGTTATATAAATAATAGAAAAACAAGACAAACATGATAAATAATACAATATACCCCTGTGGTATTGCCATCAACATATTTAAATGTTCAAAGTGTCAAATGTATCAATGGGAATAACAGGATATAAGGACCAATGTTATTTACATATATTTTTGGTTTTTAAATATTTACATTTAAACATAAAAACATTTACAATTATGTCTGTTCCTTTTTGATTTTTTGGTTTTTTTCAAAATTTTTTTTTTTGCTCAAACTTTGTTTTATCTTTTTGATTTGTATGTATTTTACTATTACTTTAGCTATAAATTACTTATTAAAAATTTATCGTCATCTTATATATGGTTAAATCTTCACTCAAATCTAATATCAAAACCAATTCATTATCAATTAAATGGCTACCAATCTTTTTGTTTAAAATTTTTTTAATTTAAAAAATTTAAAAATGTTTAATTTTAACATATTCATAAAAAATATTTATTAGTACTTTTGTTAAATACTGTTTTAATAACATTTTTTCATAACCTCAATCATCAAAATTTTTAACAATAAATATTATTTAATAAAAAAGCAAATTCTGAAGAACACATTCACAAGAAGTGAGAAGAGATCCGCCCTTATAGTTCCTGTCCTCTTGTTATGTATTAGCTGTAAATGTGTGGATGGTGTATCTATTGTATAAAGTAGAATTAGGTGAAGTACTTGGTGTGTGTATACCAATAGTATTGTTCAATTGTATACAGTAAGAAATTGTATATTAGGCCAGTATCACCAATAATTGTATTCATAAATAATAAATTTCAACAAAATCGAGACCAGTGGAGTTTAAGGAATATTATGAGGTGTATTTCAGTGAAATTCCAAAGAAATGAAATTCCAATCAATCGTACAAAACTCATTGAAACCAATTCGAAAAAACCTGTTTCTTAATGTTTCAAATTGAAAACTCCATTTCATCCATCACGTGGGGTTTTCATTATGTTCATCGATTGAATGGCCAAATACGCATACAAATTTTTGGATTAAAAATAAGTACAATGTATTAATAGTTCAATAATTACAATAAATTAATACCTTCAATAGTCCAATAATAAATATATGTGAATTATTACTTCAATTCCTTCCTTGTGGTAAGATATATGGTAACATAATGCCTTCACTGTGGGATATACAGTTAGGTGTTTTACTTGCAGCTACTCACACCAAAGAAAAGGTCATTTTACACAGTCCAGATGACGACATTGGAATAGCTAAACCCACTTTATCAGGAATGACCCCAAGGGAATGTAGTTCAATAGAGTTTTGGATGACTTTATTTTACTTTGTATTTGTTCAGGAAAGATAAATGTATTAAAAAACAACAGTTTCAAGGTATTTAAAAACTTTAAATCGACAATTATTCACCGACCTTAAAATATTAAGACGACAATATTCATAAGTATTTTTAAATGTGATAATAGATTGGTCGGTTCTGATTCAGTGAGAATGATATGATTTGATGGCTGCTGATTTTATAGGAAAAAGAAAAAATAACTAGAATAATTTAGAAATAGCTAAAGTGATGTAAGTGAAATCTGCTGCAAAGTTCAGTGATAGAGAAATATACAAAGTAAAAACTGTGGGCAATGTGACCTTGAACCTTCAAAGAGTGAACATGTAGGCTTGTTATTGTTGCAGTAATGTTTATGTACTTTATGGATGTAATTCAGATGCTGATTGGTTGGTCATATGATGCAGCTAGATTGCTGCTACTGCCATAGACTCTATGGGAATGTACCCACTGGGCGTTGTGTCGACGGTTTATACCCCTGTGACTTTCAGGAGACGTTGGGGATATAGGTGTTCTTTGGAGCTGCTAGGTTTGATTTAGGATTGACACCAAGTAGTGTATTTTTTACTGAATTGAGAAAGATTATAGATCAAGAAATGTCAATGGAAACATTTGGCCTAGAAATTTCGAATTTCTGTTGTCAAAAAATGAATATTTTCTTATTAATTGGTTTGATTTTGTAACCTATGCTGCTTATGGCAGATTGTAAAAATTATGCCGATAAAATAACTTTATAATAATGCCATATGTATCAAATAGACTTATGGATTAATTTATTTTGTAATCGATAAAGTATTGGGAGTGATTTTACTGTGTCTGGCATGTTGTTTGGCCTTAAGAGCTGTGACTGTTTAGCACACTGACTTTGTGAACTATGTGTTGCATGTGCTATGTCTTGAGGAGGTGGTTGCTTAGGTGTCTGCTTTGGAGGCCTCTGTTGTTTTGGTAGATTTTTAATCAGCGCCTCCGAGTATGTTTTTGTGTGTTTATGTGTTTGGTTTGCTGTTGTGATAGTACTATGTGAGACTGGGTTTGTGGTGTGCGTGGTTACCTTCTCCTCCTGACTGGTCTTGCCAGTACTGAATTGAGAGAGCTCAGCCTCCAGTTTGGCTATATAGTTGCATCTCTCGCATATATTTGTATTTGTTGGGAGGAGGAGAGGGTTGTCTGTGTACATGAGGCAATTGTAACATTGCCTCAAGATTCCCAGATTCACCAGCTGAACAGGAGAGGATGCCAGCAACTGACCCTTCGACATGCTAGAAATAGTGAAAAAGATTGCTGTGTAACTGAGTCAGAAAGGACCTATAGGGAGATGTGTACTCAACAGAATTTAGGTGAATGAAGTACTTTCTTTTGTTTAAGAGTGCTTTACCTGTATAAAAATGCTTTAGGAGCAAGTGCTGAGCTTTTCAGATAGAGTATAGGCTGTTTAGATTGCAAGTAGAAACAGTTCCAAGGGAAAAATTGAAGAGCAGACCCGGCGGAGCCAGAAAAAGTTCAACCTTGTTTAACCGTATGCGCACGACCGCGCAAAGCCGTGCAAAGGCAGATTTCAAGCAGTGAACTACAAAAGAGCTAGGAATGGTCCCAAACAACCAATTACTACAGCTTCTTGTGCTGAGGTCAGTTCCCCCAAGGACAGGTAGGCTGCTCAAGGCTCCCCACTCCCACTGGTGAGCAAAGAAACTTCCTTCTATCCAAGTAAGGTAATGGACAACACAGGAACTACACCACAGCCCAGAATACAGCAATGCCTGTATACTGGTCTAAACTAGTCGAGAAAGGTGGGAAAACAAAGATTTTTTTTTGGTTTTTTTGTTTTTTTTGTAGAAATACACAGAAAATGCAGAGACAGTGATAAATTAGTTACACAGGCTAGCACACTTTAGTGGGCAGCCTCCACAGTTAAATTAAACAAACAAACAAGCAAACTTTCGATTAAATTTGACTAAATGTAACTTTAAGTGCAGATTTAAAAATAAATGCAGTAATCAGAAAAAAAACAGTTCAGGCTAGTTTAAAGTAAGCAACAGAAGCTATTTCCAGTGAAAAAAAAGCAAATATACTTAAATTGTTAAAGTCAATCCTCTTCTGTTTGTACTGAGGCATCATTCTGGGTGATGGTCGAATGCTGCTTAAGGCTAGAGACATACCTGTCTGGGACACATATTCAGCGAGCTCAATCATGTCTCTCTTCATATAGTCCAGTTAGATATGTCTCAAGTCGTTCACCCCAACATGGACTATGACAGATTCATAACAGTACCTGTAGTTGAGAGACCTGAGTGTGTGTGTGATATGGTGGATTCTGGCACCTGACAGACAACTAACTGTGACTTTCCCCGTATCCAGTCTGGTGAGAGGCACATCTGTGTGTCTCACAATGGAGTCTCCTATGACTAATATGTTGGGTTTATGGTTAGGCCTTTGTGGTTGCGATACACTGGTGTGTGGACTATGCATGGTACGTGGTGTGGAGGGTTGTGGAATTTGCGTGTTTTTGCCTCTGAGGTCTCCTTTGTTTGGGTATGTTTTTGTTGAGAACCTCCACATATGTGGGTGTGTGTTGTGTAGTTGTGGGTGGTGTTTGAGGTGTAGTGATTGTGTTGATAACCTGCTCAGTGCCAGGTATACTGGTTTGTGAGGGAGAGAGCATAGATTCTAGGTTCTTAATGTACTTGCATCTCACAAATTGTGTTCCTAGGTGGTAATAGTAGATGGTTGCCCATGTACATGAGGCGGTTGCTAGACTGTCTCAGGATGCCCATATCAACCAGTCTGGCAGGAGAAACCGTAGGAAATTGTTTCACTTCCACATGTATTATCTCTGCCTTTCTTTCTATTTCTTTTCTGAACCAGTTTCAGTAGCATTTCATTAGAAAGGATTTCAAGAAAGTGCATATTAAACCCCGCAATGAATATTTTAATGATGTTGAATATCCAACTGATTCATTGCAATTCCACAGAAACATTTATGAAATACGCTGGCAGGCAAAGTGGAAGGAATACGAGTTTAGTCACTGCACAGTGAATAAATGTTCTCAGATTAAACAGTTAAAATTTCTGAACAGGAGCCAGAAAAACATGTGCAACTAATTATGAAGTACAAAACTAACTTATAGTAGTACAGCTACTGATACCACAAAAGCCTATAGACGAAAGTTTAACCGAAGTGAGCTCTCAGTATCACTGGTTGGTTAAACTTCTTACAATGTGCAACATGTCATTTTTACAGCTGTTATTGTATTTCACTGGAATTTTGGCAACAGGGTCCGACATTGCAGACTTCTAAACAGATATTAATTAGCTTACCAGTTTGTTTATGCTTCATACAAGATGTTAAACACTTGTCAGGGGAGATGAGACAGCTACTGTAAAATAAATATGGCACTGTCTGATAGAGCAATACGTCTAACACTAACAAGCTTGCAGAATATATGCATTAGCATTACTTCTGCCTCAGGAATAGGGAAGCATTTTTCAAGAAAGAACTGCATTTATGTTTTTAATTGTATAATCCTTTTCCATACGTGCCAAAAACATAATTTAAGAATCAATAAGCATTTGGTCCGCATATTTCTTTGAGTTTTCCATTGTTTACTTAGTTTGAACTAATGGATAAACTCTGTTGTCTCATCAAATGAAATGCATTTTATTCAGAATAAGTGAGAGGATGGTATTTTTGCAAGATCACCATAAACCAAGCATAAGGGAATTTTTCTCAGAATTGGTATATTTAAGTTATCAGGGGTGCAGGGGGGCTTGTTCAATCTGCAAAAACAATGTTTTAGTAATTTAGTTTTTTGTTTTTTTAATACTTTGCATTCTGGGAGTTTGCCTTTCGACTGCTCATCATGTACCTGAACTATTTAATAAGAAACTGTATTTATTTTATAGAGATTAACCACATAGGCAATACCGTTCTTTTAGCATTTTTGGTGTTTTTAATGATCATTTACTCACTAATGATCTCTCCTCATGAATTAAAATTATTTAAAAGGCTGAAAAGAAATGGAAGGGATACGATTTGCTTCTTTTGCACATACAGGGCAGTGTTGACCTATACAGTTCTAATGTTGTCAAGTCATGGTGCTGACAATGAAATAATGGATAACTCCAGTGCCACATATCTGTCAGTATGGCGCACACTTTTACATACATGGACAAAGAGGGAAAAATCACAGGTCTTAATAAGCAAAATACTGATTTTATTCACTGTAGGTATGAGAAAACATCAGAGCACCATGTGTCTTGACATATAACACAGGCAGACAGACAGACACACACACACACACTCGCACACACACACACACACTCACACACACACACACACACACACACACACACACACACACACACACACACACACACACACACACACACACACACACACACACACACACACACACAGACATGGACACGTTTACACACACGCATATACACACACACACACGAACACACAGACATGCACACGTTTACACACACACACGAGCACATGAGCACACAGACATGCACACATCTACACACACACACACACACACACACACACACACACACACACACAGACATGGACACGTTTACACATACGAGCATATACACACACGAGCACACAGACATGCACACATCTACACACACACACACACACACACACACACACACACACACACACACACACACACACACAAACACACACACAGGCACACAAACACATACACATGCACAAATATAAACAGACACTCAAACACAAACTCACACACACACACACACACACACACACACACACACACACACATATATACATACATATATAAGCAGACACACACGCATACACACACACATGCAGGAAGCAAGTCTAGATATGTAGATATATTTATAATTAGTCTACATCTTCATAGCTCAATAATCAAAGTGCAGATGGAACATTATTTCTCCAGGTGGGTGATGGGTGCTTTAATACTGCATTGGCCCTATAACAGAATAATGTATATTACAGGACCACAGGCTGGGCATTCCAAATGAAACAGCATCTGCAGACACATGACCATTTTTTGTTAAATGAATGCAAATAAGTACTTACAGCATGCGGAACAATGTGGCAAAACATGAGGAAATGCAGTTCTCAGTAAATGAAAGGAAAATCTACAAAGTAACTGTTATTGAAAAAAATGAGTGAATATATGAAAAGGAATGTGTGGAGATACAGTAATGCTCTAGGATGTAAAACAGGATATTAATCCCAAATCACACAAGACTATATTTTTACTTTTATAACATTAAACATTAAGCCTTTGAGTAACCTATGGGAAAACACATGCCCTGGGATTCATTAATGCCTACACTGTGTATACTGTTCTGCATGAACAGACAACACAAGCATATTCACACCTCCTTCAACCTCATTTTAGTTTCCCTACTGATTTTCTTGCAGTCTTAAATATTGAGAGGAATTCATAAAAGTTACCACAAAGTGCAGACTATATGTACACTTAGTGTAATCTTTCTGTGTGACTAGAAAGCACAAAAATTGTGGTAGGGATGTTCTTGAATACAGATAATGTATACTTAGTGTGAACTTAGTGTGCACTTAGTGTTGGCGTTAATGAATCTGTTTACCTAGCTAAGAACGTGCAGGAGCTGAATTTTTGCAGGTCTCCTGACATGAAAGGAAAGCTTCTTAAAATATAATTTTTCAGAATGCCTCTGTGAATAGACATGTTTCTGAATATGAAGTGGTGCTCATTCATTAAAACAGACTCTTCTCCTTTGAATCTGTCCTGTTCTATGATTTTTATTTGAATATCTGCATAAGTCCACACTCATCAACCCCTGGTGCATACAACATAAGCTGCGATTATATATACTTCTTATTTGTGTGGATATTTACTGATAAACTGAATTTAGTGAACTATGTGGAAATCTGCCACCTGCAAGTCCAGATATACAATAAATCTTAATGAATAGAAGTAGCAGAAACATTCACATTATACTCAAAAGACAGTACTACAAAGGGAAATGCAGTGATAGTCTGATTGTTTCTCAATTTTGTGTGCTTTACAACTTGATTCTACTCATTTTATAAGCAGTACTGGAAATAAAAATGTTCATTTCTTGCCCAAATCTGATTTTGCACTCTGCTTGCTAAATTGCATTTCAGGACAGAATGTCACACTACTGCTTTAACGCCTTGGTTCCTACAGAAAGTAGATACCTGGCCAAGTTATGACACAGCTTTGTAGCAACCAGTGAAAGTGATTGAATCTACTGTCTCTACAGCAGGCAGTCCAGTGGCCTTAACTAGCCACCCATCATTGTTTGCATATTGCCAGTTTGTCTTCTTAACTGGTCTGGCCTCCATTATTGAAGACAATCATCAAATCTGGTGGCCCTGCAAATCTCACCTTTTCTCCAGGTTACAACATAAGCATGAAACCCGAGGCCTACTTGCTATTAATTTTGTTGCTGCAGTAATAAAACAAGCAAATACTTATCGGAAGATGAAGAAATCTGTAGTGGTGATGCTAATGAGGAAAGGAAGAAACTAAAGCAGTGTAGGTGAGATTATATTACAATTTGAAAATATGGTTTAGATGTTATTGTTAGAGTTTTAAAAATTATATGTTGGGCTTAATAGTACTTTTAATTCTTTAGTATAATCTTTGCTGTCATCCTCAGTGACCATCAAGCACCATCCCAGATCTGGAAGCGTCATCATCCAGTCAGCCATAGGTAGCTTGTGTTCTTACTCACATCCCAGCAATGATGGTGTTTTTCTTGTAAATCTTAGTCCCTTCCTTTAGTCATGGGGGCTACTATGCCTCCTCATGCATGTGCACATTTATCTGCATTTACAGTTTGGTGAAGCAAACATGTACCCCAGCCTAACCCACAAATGTTAGTGCCTCCCCTGCAAGGGATGGCAGCACAGGATAGCCCTAGTCTTATTCTTCCCTCAAGGACTGACATAAACATCCTTCCCTGTCAAGCTCCAGTAGGTGCCTGTGTCACTAACCAAACATAGGTTGCTTGGCTTATAGTCAGGGCTTCATTGCCCTATAACAAAGCAGCTGGCTTAAATTTGTTTCTTCTTCACCTCTGTTTTTTAAAGATGAGCTGAAATTGGGGAAGAATACCAGAAGATATGCATTGTATGCTTTTAATTGATTCATAGGTATGCAGAATTAACCGGCTACAGAAGTAGAGAATTCAGCTTTCCTGTTTGGATGTTTCATATAGGATAATTCCTGACATCCTGCCATATACATTTGTCTCGTAGTCTTATGATCTTGTATTGATTTTTAACTATAGCAAATTATTTATGCTTGTGTTCTATACTATGACACAGTCTGTATGTTAAGATTTTTATTTTCTAAGTGCAAATAATAAAGCCTTGTAAGGACTGTGCATTACCAGACTACATCAGAAAAAATTATCCTGGGCCTAGTAAGTACAGTTTGTCTATAAATACAAAGTAACAATCTGCAGTTGAGTGAAATAGAAGGACATAGCTGAGGTCTCACAAAATTCACAGTTCTAAAAAATCTGAGCTGGAGTTCCTGGGGATCATAGAGGGTCAACAAATATCTTTTATCAGTCAGTCATAGTTTGTGAATATAATAATTATGAATATTAAGCAAAGAAACTAAAGTTGAACTTTTTTTATTGCAGAATTGGTAATGCGGTATTAAGAAAACCAGATAATATTTTTTGTTTATTTTATATTTTTACATAATTTTTGAAAGACTTATACATCTGTAGGGATGTAAATGAAGACTGTGGTATATAGATGTGTTCTTATTATAATATACTTGTCAATTGATGAATTAGGTACTTTTTCACCTCAAGTCATTTTTGATTTTGCAATATTCTGAAGGAGAAATTATTCTGTGAAAAGAATAGCACAAAGAAAGGAGGGTTATTTATTTAGTAATATGACTGAACACAGGAAATAAGTGTTTGAAAGAAACTGTACAGTGAAAAACAGAGGGAAATGTATTTTCTTGATACCAGTGCATGCCAGTTATTTGGTATTTAAAGGAATTAAGCCATTCTTAAGATACAGCTACATTTAGTTCTTTATTTCATTTGCAGCAATAGAATACATTTTAATTATCTAGTTATTGTCTGATCTTTGGGATTTTAACATTTGATTAGATGATAGATCTTCTAAACCCTCAAAAAAAAAACATGTAATCTCCATGGTATCCCCGAAGTCTAAAAAAACCCACTAAACAAGTGTAGTGGGTCCAAAAACAAAACAGTGTAAGAAATTTCTCTGTGTGGAAGATTTTCAGTCCATATATCTCTAGTTAATCATTGTATATTAATCAGATCAAAGAGTAGAAGTAAGAAATTTAAACTCGTCTTAAGTCAAAAAATAAAATAAAATAAAAAGATATATAATTGTACAGAATTACTAAGTATTCGAGAGTAATCCAAGCAAGGCAGGCAGTTTGTTTCAAGTGGAAAATCCTTTATTAAGTACACAGACAAGCAATCCAAGTAAAACAAAAATAGAGTAATAGATTTCCAAGGACACCAACAATAACAGAATCACCACTGATCTATTCAGAAAACCAATGAGGATTAACTTATTACTCCACAGTAAAAGACTACATCCTAAAAAAACAAGTATAATGTAGTGAAGTCCCAAGGCTATAGATTAGCTAGAATTACCACAGAGATGGAACCATTTTTGAAAAACCTGAACAACTTCAAGAATGATTTTTTTAGTGAGAGGCTATGAAAGTCAGATGTTAAAAAACATCTGGGAACCCATTATAGAACTGAAAAGGACTGAAGCACCTTCACTCAACCTCCGCAGTAGGAGAATGTTAAGAAATTCCACGGAGAATAACAAATGCAAAAATAGCTCCATCCTGATATACACTTTGGATTATCACAGTATCAAAAATGTTATTGAAGAAAACTGGGACATTGTCACAGGAAACCCTTTTCTGATTAACATCTTAGGTGAAGCCCCATCATTTGTTTATAGGAAGGCCAGGAACATTAGAAGTTTTGATGAATTTAAACCTAGACCATATGACAGAAACACTAAAAGATGTGAAACTAATTGCACATTTTGTATATTTATACAGCAAGGTGATAGTTTTTATTGCTCTTATTTAAATAAAATCATTAAGACCAGTGCAGTGGGTGACTGTAACACTACAAAAGTAATCTACAGGGCACAGTGCAATGAATGTGATGCATTCTATGTGGGCAAGACTGTAAATAAACTTAAGCATAGGATTTCATGTCATCTGTCAGAAATCCACTCTGGATATAAAAATAATGCTTTAGCCAAACACCTTTCTCTTCATAAAAGACACACAGGTTTTAAGTTCCAAATCCTGGATCTCATAGACATGGGTGATCTTGAAGGAGACATCCCGAATATTCTGGAGAAACATGAACTCATGTGGCAATTAAAGCTGAACTCTTTTAGGAAGCCTGAACTTATCTACTACTGTTGAATTAAAAGTGCACTGGAACTTAGAAAATTGTCACATTGTTTACATGACTAATTTTATTTTATACTAACAGATGGTTTTAAATACCATTTTAAATCAGTTGTAATTTAAGTGTATATTTTATTTCCATCATCATGCATTTTTTCTTATTATTTTTTCTTTTTCTGGGTCTCCTTTTTCCACTTTATTCAAAATGATGTGAAATAACAATACTAACTAATTGTGCAATTATATATATTTTTATAGATAGTTTTTAGGGTTTTTGTACACAGTCTAGAAGGATGAAAGCGATTTCTGTTAACAATAGGTTATGAAAATAGAATGTGATTTTTACAATTGATTGTTTACATGCAAAGTGTATATGTATATATGTATACATATTTTTTGATTGCCAAATGGACTAAGGTTGATATATTTCCAGCCATGTAATATATTGTTCATAGGTTCATAGGTTCATAGATTAGTACTAGGCTAACTCCCCTTGTGGGCCATTTTAAGCCTAGCCAATTACCCCATGTGAGAATCAAACCCTGGACCTTGTGTTTATAAGGTCAACACCTTAACCTCTATGCCAATTTCCCACTAATATCTAGCCCTTGCAAGTCTTGACCCCAGGACCATGCACAGCACAGCCACAACAAATTACCACTAAGCCATCTGAGCTGTTGTCTTGGATAAAATCACAGACTTAATAATCTACTTAATGTTTTTTCTTTCGGCTTTTCCCAGTTAGGGGTTGCCACAGCAGAACTCTGGTCTGCTAATGATTGGCAGTAGATTTTTATGGTGCAGAGGTGCCAGCCCGACACCCAACCTTCAACGAAGGCACGCCCATTCACGCATGTCTTTCGAATGCCACTCGACCGTAGGGAGGGCATGCAGACTCCATACAGAAGGCACTCCAGCCGAGAATCGAATGGGAGAACCTCTTGCTGTGAGGCGACAATGCTATCGCTGCACCACCGCGGCTTTAATAATCTACTTAATAATCTGGTTAAATAAGAGGTACCACATCATTATAAATTTTATTTAAAGTACATAAGGGTCATATTATTATGACAGCTACTAAACAGGGCAGGACCAGCTCGAATGTCACACTGATGAGGAACGGATGTGAATTTAACATGTGTACCAATAACACTCTATTTTTTTTTTTACTTGGATCACTTGTCTGTGTACTTAATAAAGGATTTTTGACTGGAAACAGACTGCCTGCCTTGCTTGGATTCCTTTTGAATAGTTAGTAATTCTGTACAATTATATATTTTTTATTTTTATTTTTTTTACTTAAGATGAGTTTAAATTCACTACTTCTACTACTTTTGTCTGATCTGATTAATATACATTGATTAACTAGAGATTTATGGACTGAAAATCTTTCACACAGAGAAGTTTCTTACACTGTTTTATCTTTTAAACCCACCTGACTTCCTTCTGCATATAGGGGGACTAGGCTTTACAAAGGACACTTCTACTCCCTTCGCTCTATGCGGAATACACTATACACTTAGTATTATCTTTAGAGATGGTTGCATCAAGTCTTAAGGTAGATTCATTTTCATGATCTGAAAACTGCATAGTCTATTTCTGTTTATGGCTCCCTCTGTTATCAAGTTGATACAATACAGGGACATGAAAACTTAGCATACCTTCTAAATTTACTGGGTCAGTACCTACCACAACAGAGTGCTGAGATTAGTGTTAATTCACTTTCACTTGCATATAGTCATGCTGTTGGTGGTACTATAGGTTGATTTACCATCACTGTATTCATTCCTGCTCTACCTGTTCTTGTGGTGAATAGTATAGTCATGGTCTTCACATTCTATAAAGGCTGGGATACAGGTTAGACTGCAGCTTAAGGAGGACTCACCATCTTAAGGACAAGCTTGCCTTGGATGCATAGTATTCTGTGCACCAAGTACGAATCTTAAAGAAAAAAAAAACATTTTTTTGGCATAGCAGATTGCTACAGCACATAACCAACCAGCCATGTATTGTTTTGTGAGGCTGTGCATTCTGGACTGTCTATCTCATCAGAAGGCCTTTTCATCAGCTGACATGTTATTTCTGCATAGATCTGTACAGACAAATTGTATTTAATTAGGCATACCACCTCCAATTTCTTCCAATAAGCATGAAAGATCCTTAGATTTTGATTAGTCTGACTTCTATTATAATAACTACTAAGACATTGTCATGTAAATTTCATCTTTAAGGGAAAAAGTTCTGGACTAGACTCCAAGCCTCCTAGGCTTGTAATATCTTGTTGACAATCCCTAAGATTGGTAAGCCTTCAAATTGTCAGACCTTCATGGAGACCAGGATCTACCTATATTAAAAGGGACATTAATTACTCATATCCTCAAAAATTCTTCCTTCAGTCCGTCCCTGCAGTCTGGAGAATTATTGTCTTATGTCAAACCTTATTTTACGAGTAAGTGTGCCTAGAACAAGCTGCATTCCCATTTAATCTGTTATGGCATTCCTGACCCTCGTACGTCTAGTTTATGTTCAGTTCTAGCACTGAAACAGCTCGACTTAGGACGTTTTGGTGATAAAGAATCAGTGACTATATTCCACATTGATCCTCCAATATCCTGATATGGTAGACCGCAGAAATTAACTACTCTATGTTCATCTTTAACATAATTTGCTAGTTTGCCTGTCACTGCAATGTTCTGTTCATGAAACTCTCAGACACAGCTCTTGAGTTTCTGCAATGAACCCAGAACTCAGAATCTAATGTATTAAATGGTACATATCATTTATAATAAACTACCCCAGTACTGCATACATTATAGAATCATAGATTGGTAGGTTGTTACTAGACATTGTAAATTCCTGTAAAATCCAGGGATAGCTAATAGGGTCCATCAATGAGGTATCTTCACTACCTACAAAACCCATATTTACCCATTTCAGACCTGTAGGCGTTTATTGTTTTCTTTGGGCCCATTTCCAACAATTTTTTTAAATTTCTTCCCCTACTGTAAGCTATATTTGGTTTATTACCTAATTTCGATTTTAACTCATGATCTAATATACATCTAATATACATTTACAATGCCCAGGTAAGTGTAATTGTGAGACTAAATTGGTTGTGTATGTGGCAACCTGTACAGCTTGTCTGGCATTCTATGTTGGAAAAACTGGAGAATAAAAGATAGGATTTCTGAGCATGTTCTTGACATTAAGAACAAAAAGAACAAAAAGTTCCTTATATATGCATAGTATAATGTGTGAAAATTTTAACAAGTTCATATTTTTTGTGATTGATAAGGTTACAAACAAAGAAAGAGGGGGAGGGACCCTAAACTAGAAGTGGAAATCAAAAAGACAGAATGGCAGATAAGATTAAGTGCCAAGCAGGAACCAGGAATTAATGACTGTATTTCAATATCTGGGATTTTGAAACACAGAGCAGGACATATTTAAAATGTATATTTTGAAGTTTGAAAGATCCTGTCATTTCTATATAGGGATGTTTAGGTGGCATATCATTTTTTGAACCTAAGGCATTATTTTTATTAATTTTGTATGACACTGTTTTGAAAGTGTTTTTATGGTAGGTAGGTATTAGTATTAAACCATTATTGATTATTATTATTATTATTATTATTATTTTCTGAATAACAGAATTGGTAGTATTAGGATATTATACACACATATATTTATTTATATATTTACCATTAGCATAGGCACATAGAAGTTACTGTTAGGGGGTGTATTGAGGGAGTGTGAGGAAGTTACATCATGTTTTAAATCTAACAAGTGTTATAGATTGATGTGATTAACTAGTGAACTTTATTCTGATGAAGCCCTTTTTTTGAGGATGAAAGCACTTAGCCAATAGTCTGTTTGTACTGTTATATTAAAGTTTTTTTACATCTGGCCATTTTTTTTATTTTTTTAGTAAAGCAGTGTTTTGCCATTACACGAACCAGGTATTCAGTGTGTTTTTATCTGTTTAACTACGTTTTGTGGAGCGTGACATTGTGATTATTGTTTTTAATACAGACTGAGACTGATCCACCTTTAGTTCCCTCCTGTGCAGTAGCTGGTCTAAAAGTGTAAAATACATTATATCCTTACACTGCTGGTGTACTCTGCACAACTTTAAACCATGTCTTCATTACTACAGAGATGTCTACACTCTCCAGGGAGAGGAAGGCTTGCTCATAGTTCATAGTTCATAGTTCAGTACTAGGCTAACTGCCCTTGCGAGACATTTTAAGCCTAGCCAATTATCCCTTGTGAGACTCAAACCCTGCACCTTGTGTTTATAAGGCAAACACCTTAACCATTAGGCCACCCTCCCAACAGGGAGTGAAGTTTCTTCTTAAAACTTATAACATTGAACAGTACCACCTTCAGATATTCCTTCATATGTTCAGTTAAGTCAAAAGGTTTATCAGTTTGGCATTGTCTAAAAAAGGCATTACAGGGCTGGAAAATGTCTTTGCCAATATCCAGAAGCCCAGAGAGGATAAGTGCATACCACCCCTGGCAAATCAGCGTGATATGTCAACCATGTCCTCCCATGCTCTTAAATATTGTACCCCTTCAAATGACACCAGAAGTTAAACTAATTGTTAAAATCAATAATTGGTATTGTCCTTGGAGAAGGTAGCATGTTGCTCAGTGCTGGGTTCATACCTGCCTGACTCACATAATCAGCGAGCGTATGTCGATTAGAAGTACGACAATTCTTCATGATTCCTTATCTAGGTTACAAAGCCTATTGCAATCAGGGTACTGTTTAGTGCAAGGTGTTGCTAATACCATCTTTTCCAAAATGCCACCTTCATTCTTCTATAGAGGGACAAGCAGTGCACATAATTATGTAACTGGAAACCTCTGGAAGTTCATTTTTTCTTTTTGCCTTTCTCCCTCCCTCCCTCACTTTGAAGCTTTCTACCTTCTTTGATCTGGCTTAGTGATTCTGAAGTCATCTGCTCAGAAGGGTACATCTTAATCCTAGAAAGAAAATGCATCTAAATTTAAGATAACCCTTGCTGAATTTTCTGGGTGGCTCAGGTTTTATGTTTCTATTGTAACAGTTTAAAGCCTTTTTAATGTTGCTGTTTATTGTATTTTTTGTTTATAAATTTCTATTTTGTTTTAATTTTGTATTGTAATATGTTTGGGTCAAACACTTTAATTATTGAATCAAAATAAATGCAAATCTGATGGGAAGAGATAATGATGGCTTACTTATAGTGTACTGGTACATATTGTTCCATAATGTTTATGTTAATGAGCTGGGTAACCAACTGAGCAAGACACAATACCTCTAATTTCAGAATATGGGGAATAATCCTAACTAGTATGATCTCTCTCTCCTCTTTTGTTTTGCTCACTAGATTCCTAATTTGATGTCTAGTACTGTCTGTTAGCCTAAAAGAGGTAAGAGGTGCAGAGACAGTTTATTAATACTATTAGACTTAATTGTATAAAAGTCTAAGTTTAGCTTTGAAATATTCATGGGGGAGCAGTCTTTGATGAAATTTGTGAAAAATAACGTTTAAAAAATTGCCATCTTACCTTAAACAGTTTTGTAGGACAGATAGAGTGAAGATGGTAGTTACAGAAGAAATGAACACAATTAAATAGTTGACAGCTACACTGAGCCAAGTAATGAAGGTGAATGTGTATGTTTGTGTGTGTGTGTGTGTGTGTGTGTGTGTGTGTGTGTGTGTGTGTGTGTGTGTGTGTGTGTGTGTGTGTGTGTGTGTATATATATATATATATATATATATATATATAAATGGCTGTAGGACACCCCTTCAAATGTACACTACACTGATACTTAGGAGATCTAAGATGGGCAATATTCTGGTAGATTTAGTGAAACTATATGTAAACTACTTCAGTTAGTACTAGATAATAATTATTGTCTTTAATGAAAAGAATCTGTCGCCGAGTATCTGGTATAGCAGTGGGTACTCCCATTGCTAATACATATGCTAATCTAGTACTGGATGAGTGGGAGACTGAATCTGTATATCATGGCCCACAGCAACATTTTTTGAATATTACTTGTTTTAAGAGATATGTGGACGATTTGTGTTTTGCTTGGCATGGTAACAGGGATGAATTACATTTTTAAATTATTTGAGTAACAGTACTGATTTTTTACATTGTTCTATGACATGCTCAGAGATTAGTATTAGTATTAGTTTTTTGGATGTCAGAATTTTATTTGATGGGACTGAAATTCAAACTTCTGTTTATAAAAAACCCACACATAGGAATACATTTCTTCATCAAAGCAGCATGTATGCATGCCCCACATGTGTTTAAGAGTATCACCAAAGCCCAGTTTATTAGGATTAGTAGACTTAATACTGCTACAAAAGGATGTAAGAAGCAACTGCAGGAGCTGAAGGATGAATTTATAGAGAGGAGCTATAATAATGAGTCCTTAGATATAGAAATTG
Organism: Protopterus annectens; assembly: GCF_019279795.1. Lineage (NCBI taxonomy): Eukaryota > Metazoa > Chordata > Ceratodontiformes > Protopteridae > Protopterus > Protopterus annectens. The sequence goes on along the minus strand of NC_056745.1, from coordinate 190,246,155 downwards.
AGTATGTTCTGGGCTGTAGGGAAGAAAATACAAAACCTTACTTTTCAATGAGCACAATGGAAGCATCTTCTGTAACTATTGATACAAACTTAGATATAGCCAAGCTACGGTTTGTGACAACATATAATAGAGCTACTTCTGAGGTAAGAAGGATTATTAATAACAATTGGTGTATATTAACATCTTTACCTGAGTTATGTCCCATAGTTGGTAATACCTAGTTTCTCATATAGAAATTGTCAGAATTTAAAACAGAAGTTATGTTATAAGGACATGTGTATTAAGAATGGTGGGGTAACAGTAGTTACATCAGGTACCCTACCCTGTTACAACTGTAGCTGTTGTGATGTTATTAATAAAAATAATACTTTCCAACACCCAACACCTAAAAAGAACTATATATTTTTCGGTTCAGCAACATGTGCTACAACGAATATAATATACCTGGCTACCTGTAATAGATGTCAGGCATTTTATGTTGGGAAATCAACCAGAAAATTGAAGGAAAGAATAACTGAGCACCACTCAGAAATAAGGAGAAAGACTGATACTCATTCCCTGGCTAAGCATATTAATGTATATGGGAATGCACATACATTCTCTTTTAGGGTGATAGATAGAGTATATAAGGGTATACGAGGGGGGATTTAAATAATAAGCTTGAGATGAAGGAATACCAATGGATAATACGCCTTTGTGCAGATGTACCACCGGGTTTAAATCAGACTATTTCTCTAAAACCTGTATTAAGATATAAACAAATATGTTTGAAATAGAGACCTATGCTTTTAAAATTATTATTCTTAGCCAGGATTTAATTGTTTAATTGAATAATTAATGGTTGTGTGATTCTTGACAGTATAAATATGGTTAGTATGTGTTAGTAGTTTATACACTGATGAAGGGTTTATTTGACCTGAAAGCTCTGTTTTATTAAACACTTATTCAGTATCAGCATTGCTTGGTTTGTTTCATACTGTACTTAGGAGATCTACACCATAACATCAAATCCACAAGTATCGGCACATTTTGAGCTTGCTTTGGGGATTATCCTGGAGAAGACTAAACAAATGGCATGCATTTTTGCAGAGGGGAAACACCCCCTGTTAATTATATATTCTAACTCCAAGATCACACAATCCCCGGGGAAAGAGAATATCCTCCTAGCCAGAGATTATTGATCTTGCACACCTGCCAACCATCTGTCTGCATCAATCAGACAGGTGTCAGCGTAATGTACATTCGATAGGGTGCTGTGCACAAGGTCATACTCATGCTTGTTAATGGTCCTGAGAGCTCTTATAATGTCTATAATGCTAGCACCAGAGATACACCTACAGTAACCCTCTCCTTGTCCAGTCTAGGGATTGTAGTGTCAGTGTGCCTAACTATGGAATCACCAATAACAAGGAGCTTTTGGCTCTCTGCAGGCCTATGGGACATTAGGATTGCAGACCTGCAATTATAAGGATTTCTAATAGAGGTATTTAAGGGAGTGGGTATGTGTAAGTCCTTGAGCATATTATTTTTTTAATGCAGGGGCCTGGGGGATTAGGCAGAGATGTTTTTTAACCACATCAGCATTTGATTATCAGGTATTATACAACTGTTTACTGCTTCTATGTGTTTCAGAAAAATACACTTCAGAATTAAGTATTTACATCTGTCACAAATTGAATCAGAGTTTTCAAAAAGTAAAGAATTGTCACAAAAACATAAGATAGTTGCTTTACTACCTCTTAACTCCTGGGCCTTGCATACTGGCAAGGGAAGAGGTATTAGCAGGCCAGCATGCCATGAGGATTGTCTCTGTATCCAAGTGTAGCATCAAGTGCTGGATCAAACAAAGAGGGCAGGTAAGAAGCTGGGTTTGGGAGTGTAAATCTGATAACTTCAAAACTACAGAATAACTAATTCAGAATGCTTGATGCAACTAGTTGACTTGAATAGAAACAACTACACAAATAACATTAGGAGCAGAAAACAACAATTATGTACAGTTTGCTATGAACAAACAAAAAAGAGAAAAGATCAGACTATTTGGTGCCGCAGTATGACCTGACTAGAAACGGTTAGATGAATACAGTTAAGAACTGCAGACCACAGTTAGGTGTCGAAGGTGGCACACAAAGTAATACTTAGTAAGTAAGACAGGTACACCTGAGTAACAGTAAGTTATGATCACCAGTAGAGAAAGTGGATACAAACCGGTGACTTGAATAGAAATGCTAGCTGAGTACAGGGTCTAAGTGATCTGAACTAAAATGATTGATGAACATGGCACAGAGCAACAAGCAGCAAGCAACATGCCACAAGTGAAGCACAACACTCATGAGAGGTGTGACATTCATCACAGTGGTAATATAAATTAATTCATGTGTAGTGTCAATGCCGATATGTTACACACATAGAATACAGTACAATAAATGACACAACATAAATGTACAACTAAAATCAAATACATTTCAGAGTATGGCACAATACAATATATTACACAGTCTGGTAAACAAATAAAATCAATTACAATGTAAGATGTGCCATACTGTAAGTATACAATGACATTCATGCAATTGGCACAGTGTTGGTCAAGACTGCAGTCTTGCTTAGATGTTGTCTCAAAGCAAATTTTAAGTCAAGGTGCCTGTCAGACAATAAAGTGCTCAATAAAAGATAACAGGAAATGAACACCTGCGCCTAAAAGAATGATTCATAAGAAAATAAATGTGGTGCAAACAAGGCAAGATGAAAAAAAGCAGTTACACACAAATACTTTAAAAAATAATCACCCTAGCCTTGTACTTGAAAATATGACTTTTAGCACATTACTTATAGGATCCTACAGTCAATGAGCATGAGGGTTGAAGGACTAACAAATTCAGGAGTGGTAAAACCAGTAGCCAGCTGGGAAATGGGAACACATGATGGGTGGCTACTACTAGCACTGGACTGCGCACCACTACACAGTGCAGCCAAGCTCAGAAAGGCAATGAACTGTGACAGTACTGAACTAAAAATGTGATGTTCCCTCAAAGCAGGAACCAGTTTTTCGGTGGTAGATACTCAAGCACCTCCGACTCTTTCCAAACATACTGGAAAAATAAACTTGGGCCTCTCCTCAGACCAGGGGCAACAGAAATGCCAAATTCCAGACTGGTCTAGTTCCCAAGGTGAACCACAATCAGTAAAGGTCTCTTCTCAGGTGCCTTAGGGATGGTTTACTTGACCTCTGTTCATTGTTCTCCTGTTGTATGATGCACTGGTTGCATAGTCTGCAGCCAAACTCAATAAGACATGAAACTATATATCAGTGTTGGACTTAAATTAAGAACTGGGCTATGCAATTCAAAGTCCCCATCAAACTTATTTTTTTAGGAAGACTCACTTCTGCTTCCTCACAGTATACTTACTCCAAACCTTATCAACTTATCCAAACATCTACCCCAGATTAAATACCCATTATCCCACAGTAATTCTGCCTGCTTCTTACAAAATACTGTTTCCTGTAATACCACCTCTTCCTATATGTAAGAGAGCCAACCATCTTTTCTAAGTACATGCTTATCCCAAACAGAGAACAGAACAACCTGCCTTATCCCAAACAGAGAACAGAGCAACCTGCCTTTAATCTCCTGTATAAATTACTCACACCACATGCTTTGTGAGCCAGTAAAAGTAAAAGCCAAAATCCCAGGACATATAATACCTCCTCACAGGTTAATTCCCAATAAATGCTCTTCCTCTATTGCCCAATAAATTACTTCATGCAAATGTAGGGGGAAAGGTCTTCAGAGAACTTCCTTGTCCCAAAACCTTAGATATACTGCTGTCCAAGCCATCCATTATACCATATAGACAAAAGCACATGGGCACAACATGGCTAGAATATCAGTTCCTTTTGGAATATGTATAACATCAAATTCTCCATAATATTTCAGACAATATACTCCCAAAGAGATCTAAAATAGAGACACCTGCAAAAAACAGTTAAGTCTATTTCATTGCTTTCCAGAATAAATCAATAAACAGCTCTAGAAAATATAAACATTGTCAAGTATATTCTTCTCCTTTACTACAGGCTGTCTTTTCCACCATTCTAAATGATGCGTATCTTAATCAAAGCTGGAAAATTGGGTGAAAGGGTTATAAATTCATTTCAAGAAATGTGTAGTACTCAAATTTCACAAAACATTGCTATACTTTTCTTTCCACAGCTGCTTAACACAGCCTCCACAGATTAATTTGCAATCACCTTTTCATATCAGATTTCCAGAAACACCTGCCATAAAATAACTAATGACTGGAAATCTACCAGCGTACAGAAATGATATCTGATCCCATTTAGACTCACATCCTTTGAGAAGGGCCCATACTCAGCGTTCAGTACCATTTTGTACATTTGGAAAGAACCAGACTCACTATTCGACACTGTCTTTATTCAGCTCGATACAGATCTCTGCAGCCATGTTCCACTGTAAGATGTGACAGTCCCACTTAGGTGTCTCATTAGCAGTTCTCCAGAGAAGCAGGAGACCTAGAACATTTACTCCATAAATGTTCTGCAATAACCCATAATGCTGCTGCAGAATCTGTGATTACTGTATCACTGTGTCTCATAGCAACATTATACAAAATAATTGAATTTTATTTTCCTTTCTTTCCACATGATAAATCTCCCCTTCTCCACAAAAACCTCAGCTACCCTCAGTTCTTTAACTGTCTGCCTATATTCCATATCTTCAGTTCCAGCAAATCATCTTTCTCAATGAAGCTAGGCATGTAATCAGTGAATTGCCCACTTGTATATCTGCCACAAACTTTATTTTGTATATGACTGATAAATCCTGTAGAGCTCCCTAAAGACTAAAAAGTCATGCAAGAGCAACTCTAGAAAATCATTCTTCTCCTTAAAACTTCTTTTTGCAAGGGGGGCAAACCCCCCCTCCAAACACACACACACACACACACACACACACAACTTATATATACCAACCCTCAGATTGCTATAACTTGGAGAAAAGGAAAAATTCTATGAAATAACATCTTGGACTTAGCATTTGTAACTCCGATCTTCCAGCCATTCAGTCTCTGTGTTCATGCAGCGGTGTTAGCAACAAATAGCCTTCACAAAAGGAGTTCCTTACCCTCAAAAACCATCATGTGACCCTTAAACATGATAAAACAGAATTATAATCTTGATGTTGGGTTTCTTTTCCCAAGAAACACTTTTTTTTAAACCCATTTGTTAAACAGGTATGGAAATGGTGCATGATGAACTCTTTTTTAACCATGACTCAAACCATAGGGGCTACAGTAAATACAACATATCTAAATATCTTTGTGATAAGTGGTAGGAAATGGGAATACCTAGCGAAAATCCTCACAGATGCAAGCTGAACCTGCAAATGCCACACAGACAGGGACAACTGTTCTGGATTTAATGACCGATCCCCACTGTTGCCCCTGTGTTTACCCAAGTGTATGAATACATTCATTAGTAAAGTTGGCATAGAAACCTCAACAGTCCTATAATAACCCTAAAATATTTGCACTTTGCCTAGACCATTCATTTCCATCTGCCAAGCAACCATGAAGGCAACGGTGTCATCAGCTGTTACTACAGTTCTACCATAATCAACTTAGAGAATCTTTTCATCATAAATTCTGACTGTATTTTGTCTGAAAATACTGCATGAATGAAATAGTCACTGTGGATTCTACTTAGCAAAGATGCAGATTATCAGTTATTTTGTCTGAAATTAAATGCAACATTTTAGGTAATGTTGAAGAAGGTAAGCTTTTATCTATATCATCTCCACGTCACAGGGGTATGAGGCTGTAACAACCCAGGTTTCACTAATAGTCCCAGGCAATGGAGAAGACAAGAAAAATACAATGCACATACCCGAAGATGTGCAAACAGATGTTAATACTTCATTAATGATTCTGAGATGTCTATTGTTTAAAAAGAAAATGCTTTCTACTGTGTACAAATAAATTACAATAATAAAATATAAAGCCTGTACCCTATTCTCTACATATTGGAATGGAATGAACACATATCTCCACACAGAAGATGCTTTAGCTGAGAATCGAACAGGACAACGTCATACTGTGAGGCGACAAAGCTACCGCAGCACATTTTAACAGAGTATCATTAATTAATACAAGAATCATGTAAAGAGCTATGAAACGTATTTGGAAATGAACTTGGTAGAAGGTGAGAAAAGGAGGAAACAGAAGATTAGTATTAAGAGGTGAGAGAGAATGTTTTAGGTTAGCTAGGAATAAGAAGAAGAAAACATCAAGAACAGGGGAGGAGAATTTGGACAAATAACTCAGGAAAAAGTGTTTAGAAAGCATAGGAGAAAAGTAAGGGATGAACATTTACCATCCGGGAGATGTGAGAGTACAGGTATCTTTTAGGTATTCTTTTATTTGTGTTTTAAAAGCATTACTGTTTACTATAGCACCAACACAATGTTCAAAATCACAGAAATGGTCCCGAAGATGTCACAAAACATCTTTATTAACAAGTAGATTTAGCGCTTTCATCTCCAAAAACTGGAGACCTCATCAGAATCAAGTACCACTACATACTAAATGCCTTTTATACATTATCCAAAAACAGTAATTGATCAAATGATGGTTAATCAAATAATGAAATGATTGAATAATTAAGTATTTAAACAATTAAAACAATTAAAACAATTAAACATTGTGCTGAAATAAAGTGAACTGGCTGATATTTCATAGTATGAGCAAGAATATTGTTCTCAATACATTCTTAAGCACTTAAAAAATACTTTAAAAAACTTTTTAAAAACCTTTTAAAAACTTTTATGAAAAACTTTTCAAAAGAAAACATTTTACATTCACAGTTCATGTGAACTTGTATATATATGTGTGGGTGTATGTATCTATGTATGTATATTTTTTCATGGCGATTATTATCATCAGAAAGAGGGAGTAGCCATGGGGGCAGCATGCGCCCCCATTTATGCTAATATCGTAATGTTATACTGGGAAAGACAATATGTTTTTGATACAGAATTTTTTACTTATATCAAAAGCTACTATTGATTCCTAGACGATATATTTATTTTATGGGAAGGCCCTGTTGAAGCCATTGATAGATTTATTACCTTTATTAATCAAAGTACTAACTTTTTATGTTTTACTCACCATATAGATTCATACAAAATCAACTACCTTGATGTAATGCTATGAAAAGACTACCAGTGCAATATGTACAAATCTACTATCTATAGAAAGGAACATTTTTCCAATGCATATTTACATTTTAATAGTGACCACCCTGATCACCTCAAGCACAATATAATTAAGAGGCAGATGATTAGAGTGGCTCGTATGACGTCAGATAGGGATGAATTTCTTGTAGAAATAGGCAAAGTACAAAATATGTTCCATCAAAGAGATTATCCAGTTGAATTTACACAATCTATAAAAGAAACAATAATAAAAGGATGGGGCAATAAATATATACCCCTATTAAATCATACGAACAACACAACCATTGAAAGAACTGACAAAAAATTATCGCAGAATAAAAATGTGTTACCTTATTTGACTCTTACATACCATCAGAACATCGGGTGGCTACACAAATGTATTAATGAGACATGGGATTTGTTCAAAACAGTCCACAAGAACTACGATTTTTCATAACAAATTGACATATAGTTATAGGAGAGGTTATAATATAAAAAATATTTTAGAAAAAAAGAAATGTCCTAATCAAGGTCAAACTGTTCAAAATAAAGTAGGCACTTTTAAATGTGGTAGATGCCCCCAGTGTCCATTCATAGCCGGGGAAAAAACAGTGACATTACCTAGTTTGAATATTACGTTGAAGTCTAAGAAATATTGTAGTTGTTACACGAAGGGGTTGGTCTATTTAGTTTACTGTAAATTCTGTGGGGGGTTTTATATTGGCAAAACGGAACGCCATTTGAGAAAAAGGATATATGAGCATATGAGAGACATAAATCGTAAAAATGAAAACAATGCTCTATACAGACATTCTTTAACATGTGATGAGGCTAATTTCAAATTTTGGGTGGTCGAGGTGGTGGACCAGTTAGATAGAGGGGGTGACTGGGAAACCAAATTGGCGTATAGGGAAATGATATGGCAGCTCAGGTTTGATGCCTGTAGTGGCAAGGGCCTAAACGATCACATATCTATTGTTCCAGCCCTCAAACTATTATCTAATGATCCCAAACAAAAACAAAAATATGCATAATCTGTATATATTATTACTTATTTCTAATTCATTATATATTCTCAATTCATCATAATATTTTATACACTTTATACATAATAGTTTAATTGTGCTATGAATTATTTTGTTATTTCAATTTATTTATGTACATTAGCATATATTGATGCAAACATACATTTAATTTATATAGACCATGGCCATGGTGACATGCAGTTTTTTTTATGTGCTTCACATGCAATTTTATATGTTATTTGTATTTGATTAATATGCAATGACAGTTTTTGAACAACCACACAATTCACTCGTGCATATGTAAATATACTTATACTATATGAAAAATGTGTATGTGTACACAACTTTTGATTTATACATACACCCACACATATATATACAAGTTCACATGAACTGTGAATGTAAAATGTTTTCTTTTGAAAAGTTTTTCATAAAAGTTTTTAAAAGGTTTTTAAAAAGTTTTTTAAAGTATTTTTTAAGTGCTTAAGAATGTATTGAGAACAATATTCTTGCTCATACTATGAAAGATCAGCCAGTTCACTTTATTTCAGCACAATGTTTAATTGTTTTAATTGTTTTAATTGTTTAAATACTTAATTATTCAATCATTTCATTATTTGATTAACCATCATTTGATCAATTACTGTTTTTGGATAATGTATAAAAGGCATTTAGTATGTAGTGGTACTTGATTCTGATGAGGTCTCCAGTTTTTGGAGATGAAAGCGCTAAATCTACTTGTTAATAAAGACGTTTTGTGACATCTTCGGGACCATTTCTGTGATTTTGAACGTTGTGTTGGTGCTATGGTGTTTCTCTTTGGAAGACAGCCTTCATTGTAGCTTGGAATACCGTGGTATTTGTACATTTCTTTTGTTCATTGCTTTTACAAACTGTCTCACTATGTTAAATGGATTTAACATAGTGAGACAGCTTTAAAAAAAGCAACGGAGAATCTCCGTTGATTTTTTTAAAGCTGTCTCGCTATGTTAAACTCATTTAACATAGCGAGACAGTGTTGCTGTAAGAGTTATAGTAATGGAAAAAGTCTGGGCGACCGGACCTTTTTCCATTACTATAACTCGGATTTACAACGTGCACGCTGACCAATCAGTGTGCATGTTCTTGAATATTAATGGGAGGTCGTTGTATAATTGTCAATAAGCAAGCACAAAAATTCCTCCCACAACAGAGAAGTCAGTTTAAAGTTTAAACAGTTGTTTGGTCATGTGCTAACAGATCCTAGGAATGAACAAGCTCTGCTTCACTTGCATCGTGTGAAATTGCTAGTTTTCTCCTTCACGTTCTTTCTGCCTTATAGCTCCACACTATTTTCTAATTCCATAGCTGATTTACACAGCTGTCTTATGCCTCCATTAGGTAATCAGGACAAATTTCTTTTGTCCTAGTCAGATTACCCCATTACTGAAAATGCTTTTCAGGTATTAATTTAAATGAATGTAGACTGGACCAGTAGATTTAACCAGTTAACAAATATCACATAAAGTAGAGCATGTGATAGATATCCTTGTGGGGTCCTTGTTTCAACATGGAAAACATAGTATGCTATTGTTGAATACAAGTTATGCAATGCCATAAAGTGTAAACATTTTAATACTTTGTTTCCACAGTTTATATGACAAGGATTGCTAATCCATATAGTTTTATGTAATTTTTTGGTGATGAGGACACTGCCACTTGGTATGATGAAACTCAAGTGTTTATTACCAAGTTAGATAAGTAGCTAGGCTGCAAGTCAAGCTTGTAATCTAAATATTACTTTTATCACTTGCTATAAGCACTCCGGACTATTGTTCTAGTTTATGCTTTAAACATTATTTTTATTACAGTGCCATAAGCACTCTGGCTGTTATTCTAATTTATAATCTAAACATTATTTCTATCACAATGCTATAAGCACTCGGCTGTTGTTCTGTCTTGTGATCTAAACATTTTTATCACAGTGCTATAAGCACTAATTAACACAGCTTTTTCATGTTCATACCTGCAGTAAATGAAATAACAAGTAATATTTTTGCATTGCATACAAGCTACAACATAAAAACAACCAAACAAAAAGCCTCAGACTGCTCTTTGCCTGTTGGCATGTCTGTAGTTAAAAAGTAACTCTACAGATTCAAGTATGTCTGCAATGCAAACCTTTCATAGTCAACAGGAAAACTTGTAAATATCAAGTCTGGCTTGCTTTGCAGAAAGCAGAAAATAGTAACAAAGTATTCCTCTTTTCCTTAGCCTCCTTCAGTGTCTTTTGCATCCAAGCATATGTAATTCCAATACAGTCTTGGCCATAGAATGTGCTGTCTGGAACACTAAAGCATGTGATTTATACTGTCTGCAGCAGCATGACTATCCTCACTCGGGCCGATGGCACCTAACATTTTGTACTGGCAGTGGTAATTTCACTAAGACTTGTCATTTCAGTCTTGAATTTCAGAGTTAGCATTTGGAAGATTAGCAGGCTGCCTTAGACAGTGTTACTATTATGCATTTCTATAAAAAAACATAATTTGCTTATATAAGTGATCTTAAAATGGTTTTGTTGACAGAACCAGCTTCTATAATATACTCTACTGAAAAAAAACTTGCCACTGCATATACCGTGTGTGTGTGTGTGTGTGTGTGTGTGTGTGTTTATGCAGATATAGATATAGATCCATCTATCTATATGGATAGATAAAAACACTCGCCTGAGCAGTGTATATATATATATATATATATATATATATATATATATATATATATATATATATATATATATATGTGTGTGTGTGTGTGTGTGTGTATCTGTGTATAGATATATTTATTTTGTTTTTTTTTATTTAATGTTAACATTTTATTTCTTCTTCTTCTGAAGTTTACTAATGAGTTTATCCTAGTAACTTACTGTTTAGGTCAGTCACCTGTTAGAGGAAGGAAAAGAATAGGCAAGCAAACAAATAAATGACACCAAAGTAAAGAGTTTGCAATCATTGTTAGATAAACTAGATTTTTTTTAACTGAAGAACACAGTATGATAGGTTGTGAATGACTTAGGGTGCTAAAACTAATTTTAGCCTAGCCATTTCTGTGGAATAGTAAAGAAATGCGCCTAGGCTGATACAATGCCAAGGAGAAATGGAGTATTATAAGCATCTTATCATAGCAGCAGTAGTCTGTATGGTCACAAACAAAAATCTTTTTTTTTTTCTGCTGTCAGAAACCTAACATGGCTTTAGGCCCCAGCACAGTACCACTACTGCTCTACTACATTTTCCAATGTAATAAACCAACATCATACCTCTCAACTGCACAGATTTCCACAGAATGTCCAGATTTTTTGCCTCATATTTTTGGCTTGTTCCTCATACAATTTGTGGTTTTCTGGCAAACCAATGATGATTGAATTCACTATATAATGACATACATTTGAGTTTCAGACTTTATATCCTTCATACCCTTCAGAAAATGTATGCTAACATAAATCCTGTTATTCTAGCATCATTCTAAGTTTAGAAGAGCAAAATTTAAACTCTGTCACTATTTTTGGACCTTTGTCCCTCCAATATTTTAGGCTTTGTCCAGATTTCTTGTGCTAAGAGGTTGAGAAGTATGACCAACACAGAAACGGTGGTCTACTTGTGTCCATCATGTTTTTAGACTTATCAAAGGCATTTGATACTGTCATGCACCAGCAACTGCTCATTTGACTTTCCTCAATAGGACTTGCACTATACTCTTTGTTGTGTTTCTTTAGCTACGTATCTGAAAGTCAACAAGCCATTAAGTGGCAACAAACCTACTCATCCTTCAACCAGTTACTACAGGTGTCCCACAGGGTTCTATCCTGGGTCCTCTCCTATTTAATATATTTATTAATGACCTCCACACCTACGCTCACCATAGTAGTTTAGTTCAGTATGCAGACAACTCAATATTAATTTGGGTAGCCTTAAAAATAAATAAGCTCCAAGAGATCACCCAAAAATCTTTCTCCTCTTTAGAAACTTGGCTCAAAGAATCAAACATCCTACTCAACCCCAAGAAAACTAAGTTAATGCTTTTTACCTCAAAAAGTTGCCAAAATCAAAAGCAATCTTTTACCTTAAAATCAGCAAATAATGTAATTGAAACTATAACTCACAGTAAACGTGCAGGCGTTATTATGGATGAAAATCTCAAATATGACCAGTGTGTACTGCACACTATTAAAGCTACACACCAGAAACTAGGCTCCCTTTATAGCATCAATAGATTCCTTACAAGATACTGCAAGGAAAACTCTAGCCACCATCTTCTTATTACCAACTATCTTATACACCACTCGTATGCAAACAAACTTATACAATACTCAAAGAAAGAAACTTGCATCCTGCTACAATAAAATAGCTAAATTTGCCACCAATCTCTCTCATAGGACCCATCATTTCATAGCCTAAAGTAATTAAACTGGCTTGAATTACACAACTACCTAACATATTCACAAATAACTACAGCACTCAAACTCATTCATCACCCAGGAAAAATGCCCTGCACTACATAACTTACTACCCTACTGTCCAGCAAGGGAACTCTGCTCTGTTAACAAATTCTTATTACTCACAAATAAGTCAAATAATGTTGAAGGAGACTTGCTCTGATCCCAATATGTTGCGAAACTCTGGAATAGTACCCCTACTCAAATAAAACTCTCAGACAAACTCAATAGTTTTAAACCACTGCTTAAACAACATCTTAACCAATCCTGGTCCTGCACATGCTTATCACAAGGTTAAGACTTTGTGTTCGCATTACAATGCTCTCCTTAGACAGAATAACCTCTCACTGAAATGACACTTTTTTATACATAACTGCTGCCTTTACAATCCACTAAGTTGCACATGGGCTTTCTCTTTAGTAACGTCCACCTCTGTAAAATCTTAGAATATATACATAAATGTAACGGCTGTTTGTGTATAAATGCAAATAGAAATGTAACTATTCTGTGTTTAACTGGAACTTAGTTTAATGCAATGTAAGCAAATGGAGCTTTTCTCCCCAGGCCTCTGTTGACAATGAGTATTACCCAGTCTGACTTTTCAGGTAAACAAAGACAAATAAATAAATAATTGATAGGCTTGATCAAGGAAAAGAGTGATGTGCAGCAGGAGAACAACGTTTCTCACTCAGAGAATAGCATTCGATGTTCCTTTACATTGTTTTGTCACTTACTGTTGAAAAATCTACGGAGGAAAAGGGAGGGAAAAGCACACACAGAAATATTTCATAACCCGAGCAGCAAGCATTTTTTGGAGTGCAAGCCATAAGCATCTTATCCTTTGTTGTTACCTGTTATCATTTCATGTTATTATTTCATCCTGTTGGCTTAGTAAATTCCAATGAGGCAAAACATGAAGAACAGAAATGGTGTTTATAGTGACTAAGGGTTGTTTGTCAAGGTCAGTGGGAAAATGTCATATATTTCCAGTAAAAACAACACTTACAGAAAAAAATTACAAAGTCCAATGAGCATTAATGAAGCTGTCTTAAAATTTATGGAGGACAGGTTTGACAACAACCCAAATGGTAAATGCTTTTGTCAAGAACTGTTGAGTCTGGCACCAGTATTAATGAAACAGTATGTGAAAATGCAGGTCAAGACGTAAAAAATATAGCCAAATATGTTGCTGAATGAACACTGAATGTTTAAACAGTTCATGTTGACAGTAAAGACTATATGCTATCAACAGTATGCATGCAGTAGAAGGCAGAAAATAGTATGGACACGTTTTGTACTGTCCAAACCCATGCCTCTCAACCTTCAAGCATTAAAAGTCATGACACTGACATTTAAAAATCAAAACAGAAGGTCAGAAAGAGGAGCATTTTCTTATTCTTCACAATAGCTGCTCCTTACATACCAGACCTTGTGTTGTTAGTGTGAATCGTGGCCTAGTTTGTGCTTAGTTTGTGTATTTAATAAAATATGCAGCCATAAAGCTGTCCGACTTTATGAGGAACATCATAAAACTAAGAGAAGAATCTGAAGGCCAGTATCATGCAATTATGCTTAAATCATAGCATTTGAGAAGTATAAATAAATGAGGAAACCTCAAACAAGCATTAATGTAGCAACTAACCAGGGGTAATAAGGAGTGGGAAAACAAAATAAGTAAGTGCCAGAAACTGACATATGCAATGGAATGGAAGGTGGTGCATGAGAAAATAACTGCAGAAACTGACATATGCAATGGAATGGAAGGTGGTGCATGAGAAAATAACTGCAGAAACTGAAATACGCAATGGAATGGAAGGTGGTGCATGAGAAAATAACTGCAGAAAATGACATATGCAATGGAATGGAAGATGGTGCATGAGAAAATAACTGCAGAAACTGACATATGCAATGGAATGGAAGGTGGTGCATGAGAAAATAACTGCAGAAACTGACATATGCAATGGAATGGAAGGTGGTGCATGAGAAAATAACTGCAGAAACTGAAATATGCAATGGAATGGAAGGTGGTGCATGAGAAAATAACTGCAGAAAATGACATATGCAATGGAATGGAAGATGGTGCATGAGAAAATAACTGCAGAAACTGACATATGCAATGGAATGGAAGGTGGTGCATGAGAAAATAACTGCAGAATCTGACATATGCAATGGAATGGAAGCTGGTGCATGAGAAAATAACTGCAGAAACTGACATATGCAATGGAATGGAATATGGTGCATGAGAAAATAACTGCAAAAACTGACATATGCAATGGAATGGAAGGTGGTGCATGAGAAAATAACTGCAGAAACTGACATATGCAATGGAATGGAAGGTGGTGCATGAGAAAATAACTGCAGAAACTGACATATGCAATGGAATGGAAGATGGTGCATGAGTAATAACTGCCATAAGCTGGCATATGCAATGGAATGGAAGGTGGTGGTGCATGGGCATTTAAAACACACTGAAGTGAATGTGTAGAAACCAGCTAAAATGCATGCATATATATATTATGGCCACAATAAAACCATGTTATCAACCTGTTTTAAACAGTGTGAAAGTGCCATCGAGTAAAGGAAATATGGTGACACTGCTGTTTAAAGTTTTGGAATATAAGAAGCAAGAACAGACTTACATAGAGCAGCAACTCTTGAAAAAATACTTGAGATTTAAGTTTTAATATATTTTGTACAAACATTATGGAAATACGGCATTAATATTTGGAAACACAGACATATTTTGGCAGCAAACATAGGAGTCTAAATGCTCTATAGCCATTCCAATAACAAATCCGTAAATGGGATGGGTCAATAATTTTCAAGATTAGATAGCCAGCCCTGTGTGACCCTAGACATGAATGGGCTAGGCCAGACAGGACTAAGACACTGAAAGTGAAGGCGCCAACCAATGTAGAAGAAGATTATAAATGAAAGCAAGCTTTTTTGCTGGAACATCTAGAAAATGCAGAAAATGATTTTTTTATTACTTTTAAAAATACAAGCATTTTGAAAAATGTTAACTGATATATTAAATATATTAATTATTATGATAAAGTAACCTTTTCCAATAAGAGTTATATTCTCTGTTAAAATAAGTTGAACAACCAACATAATAATTAGAATTTTTAACTTGTCCCACAATCAAAAATAAGATGTGGCTATAAAAGTAAAGACTATATCAGTGGTCATGAATAAGACAAATAAAATGAATAAAAGGTGGAGGCATCCAATATATTTAACAATTACTCAGAACAAAGATGTGCAGACTGTATGACTTTTGCATTCTATCTTGCAAAAGTGAGGATTTCATTACAGAACAGACAGGATAATACCTTTGTATTTGGCATCCTGTTATACCCTTCTAGTATATGCTTCAAAAGATACCTAAGCCATTAAGGAGCTAGCAGGAAGGACTAAAAGCACTGTCCCTCTTTTCTCTGTCTTATAAGCTCCTCAGAGGAGATGAATGCCGTGCTTTCTGAGTGGCCAGAAACTTAGTAGTCCAGGATCTCTTCTACCTTCACCAATCAAACAGTATACCTCTCAAGTCTACCTCATTACAAGGAACGTTCCTCATTTTGGGTCTGAAAAAGCCAGTGTTCCACAAAGTTCCATACTGAAATAGTCTGTCACACGTTCAGACTTAGACATTTTTAAACTAAAATCTAAGGCAAATAGTACTGAATTATATTAATTTATCAAAATAATTTTTTATAAGTATAATGTAGCATATTTTAACCATCCTGTGAGCTTCTGAGTTTAAGTTTTTACTAAGTTGCTAGTAAGTGTTCCACATTTTACCCATTTGTTCCATATTATGAGAGGTAATGTTCCTCATTTTGGAGATGGAAGGTTGACAGCAATGTCAAATAGTCCTACGAATATTAGAACAAGGGATTAAACCTGGTGCAACAGATCAATAAAATAAGGTGGAGAGACAGATTCATTATTCAGCATTTCCCTCACTTTTGGAACTGACTCCCTCTGCAGACAAAGCTGTGTAACACACTATCTTCCATTAAATAGAACCTGGATAATTTTATGGGTATTCACAAAATCACCCAGGACATGACTGGCATAGCCTTAACAGAGGCGGCACTGTCTAGGGTGGTAACTAACAAGACATAATGGTCACAAAACTCAGTAGCCTTGAACTTTCTGTGATTCCTATGAAAAAAATGCCCTTTGACATTTTACTGTATTTGTTAGTGATTTCTTATTCAAAACTAGTTTAAAATCTGTTCATAACTTCCTCCCTTGGTAATAATATTAATACCAGTGTACATGATGGGAAAAGAGATTTCAATTTTGTCAAATTGGTTTCAGGTGGATGAAGAATTCTCATCATTCTGCATCTGTGTGCTGTAAACACATCAGCGTCATATAAAATGGGCCATGCTCCTGTAGATCAGAGCATGTGTATGTACTTTTAAGAATCATTTCCAGATGTAGCACATGCATATAACTAGTGAGCATGTGCAGGCAGCAGTGCCATTTTGAGGGAACAGCCAGAGTGTTAACATGTATGAGTGTGGTAGTCTGTCTGTATATAAGTTTATTTAAGTTTAAGTTACAAAGCCTCATTTCTGATGTGTTTGTGTGTAATAAAGCTGATTGAACAGAATCCATGAATGTTTGCTGTTTTATCCTGACCAGAAGAACAACATGGTGTCAGAACTGGGATTAAAAGGGCTACTTCTTCAAGTCATGAGGTGCAGAGTTGAAGGTAAAGGCAGACTAAGCAGGTTGAGTAAAATGAGCACAGACAAATGAAAAAGGGCCAGAAAAAAGCTAAAGGTAAAGAGAACTTCACAAATGATTTATTTGTCAAAAAAAATGAAATGGTGAACATTATTAATTAAATGAGTAGCACAAAATGTATTATTAATCAAAAGAAAGGCACAGAACACATTATTAATTAAAATGTTTGAAACCACAATATTTGATAAAACTATCAGAAATATTCATAAGGGGCTCAGAATTACCTTTGGTTTGCATAACAAGCACGTTTAAAGTAAAACAGTCACAAGAAAAGTACAATTAGTATGATAATAGATTAAAATGGCATAACGAGTACAATAAAAGGGCAAATTAAGCTTAAAGACAAGACAACTGCATGTTTTTTAGTAAAAGACTGTGTTTGGGCACAAACTACTGTTTCGCATTGACTAAAGCCGTTCAAAGCATAACTAGAGTTTGTTCAAAGTACCTCAGAGTGTCCAAAGTGTTTGCAGAATGTGTGCTTTATCACAGTGCAGTTACTTCAAAGAATTTGCTGTGTGCATAGTACAGTTATATCGCAAAGTCCAGCCCAAGTACAGCCATTTCAAAGTTTCTTGTGCTGTATGCATTTATTTGCAGAAACACACCGTTTCATTGTGTTTCTTACAGAGTTGTAAGAAAGTTGTACAGAGTTATTTCGCAAAGTACAGCCATTTTGAAAGGTTCTTGTGCTGTGTACAGTTTATTTGCAAAGTGTAATCATCTAGAAGTATTTCTTACTCTCAGCTTCTTCTGCTGTATACAGTTATTCACAAATTATAGTCATTTTGAAGTATTTCTTACACTGATAAGGAGTGGTTTCATAAAGTACAGTGTTTTCAGAGTGTTCTTGTGCTACAGAGACTTATTTGGCAAAGTGCAGTTATTTCAAAGAGTCTGCTGTGCCATTGGGCATAATTACGTATAAGTACTGGCATAAAGTTCTGGCATATATATTTATGTGTGTAGGCTCATACATGATTTCTAGCACCTTCACTACTGTTGGTTGATATGTCAAAGGCATTTCATTGTGTTTGATCATAATATAGGAGAGAATTGGAGAGTATTCAAGCAGAAATATAATATTTTCATACAAACAGCGCAGCTTTTTCTGACAAAGATGCATGTATGAGGGCTTAACTTAGCTCGGTCAGAAGCCATTGAAAGAGAGCATTCATTTGTGCATACAGCAGAAGTATATGAAGGAAATGTGACAAACCATCATATTGTTGAATCAAGGGAAGACCCTGAGTGCTTAAAATGTAAATTTAGAGAAATGTGCAACCTCTAGACAAATGTTACATTAAAGAGGCACTTATTTTATCCAAGAGACCAAAAGCCAGGTGACATTTTTGCAGCTTATATTACTGACTTGAGAAACAAAGTTAAAACATGCAGATTTGATGACTTGAAAAATGAGTTAATAAAGGACAGGCTTGTGTGTGGCGCTAATAGTGCTGCACTGAGAACAGTTTTGCTTCATGACAGTGATTTAACATTAAGCAAAGTCATAGAGATTTGTCAAATCCATGAGCTCACATAAAGGCACCCAAGTATGCTTCAAATAATAACAGCAGCCTCTAGAGCAACCTTAGACAGCATGCAACATGTGGCAAGCAGAAACAGGCCTAAGCACATGGCAGCAGCAACCCCTGTAGCTTTCTAGCAAGTTCCAAAACTAGCTCAGTAAAAGGGCATGCTCATTGCAGTATAAGAGTGAGTCAGCAAAACCCAAGTCAAGTCTTATTGTTAACTGTCGTAATTGTGGAGCCAACCATGAGTCTAAAAGAGAAGAGTGCTTAGCATTTGGTCAGCAATGCTGCAAGTGTAAAAATGGAATCATTTTCAAAAGTTTTGTAAATCAGGCAAGCCTCATTCATTTATTAAGAGAGGTCACTTGAAAGCAAGTTGATTATGTAGAAAGCTGTAACTCTACTTTCTATTTTTCTATATAGATGGTGTATCAGTGGTCAGTGAAAAGGTTAACGTAGATTTGTTGGCAAAGAGTGAAGTATTCTGTACTGCCCTGATCAATGGTAAACCCACAGAGCTAAAAGTAGACACTGGTTCAAAGTGTAATGTAATGTCAGCAGAAACATCTGCTAAAGTGAGAGCTGGTGAGCAACTTAATTTTGCCAGTTCTGCAAAGCTTGTTGCTTATGGAGGTGAAGAGATTCAAACTGAAGGCTCAGTAGTGGTTTCATGCTATTCAGCTGGGAACAGTTACAGCTTGCAATTTTATGTAGTCCGAAGACCTGTGCAGACATTATTAGGTCTCAGAGACAGTTTGAGAAAGAAATTGCTTTTTTTTTTACCAAAGAAGTACATCATTTACGCGCATGTCCCAGTTCTGGCTTCAGTGATTGTATTTTCTCAGACTATGCTGATGTGCTTGACGACAAGCTAGGCAAACTTCCAGTTGTGTACCCCATGAAGTTAGACCCAGAGGTCAGTCCAGTGGTCAGACCAGCAAGGAGAGTTCCTATAGCTATGCAGGGCAAAGTCAAAGTCCAGTTAGACAAAATGGTTGCAGCAAGGTGTGATTTGTCCAGTCACTGAACCAAGTGAGTGGGTGTCATCCACAGTAGCTGCTCATAAGAAAAATTCAGATGAAATCAGAATATACATTGACCCAAGATATTTGAACAAGGCATTAAAAAGACCTCATCATCCTATGTGTGCAGTTGGGAAGATTGCAACCCTCATACCAAATGTCCCTGTTTTTTTTTCTGTCTTAGATGCAAAGAGTTCATTTTGGCAAGTAATGCTTGATCACAAATCTTCACTATTGACTACATTCAGTACCCCATTTGGTAGATAATTAAGCAAGTACTTAACTTCATGCCCTAGTTACATTAAAGACACTAATGATTTTTAAAAAAATATATTTTTGGTATGATAATAATAGGAATTGTAAATATATAATGGTGACCATGGACATAGCATCACTTTTTACAGTTATACCAAATGAAGATGGGGTGAATGCCATTTGTGAGTTTTTATGTCAGAATTCCAAGATGAAAGGGAGAGAGAGATTGAGGTTTTATGCAGCATTATAGATGTTGTTTTAGAGAAAAATGTCTTCTTGCTTAATAAGCAACCATACTTACAGATATCAGGGGTAGCCATGGGTACACCCATGGCTAACACATATGCTAATACTGTCTTAAGTCAGTGGGAAAAACAGTATGTTTTCAATGATGTTAACTTATTTAAAGATAATATACTCTTCTATCAGCGCTTTGTAGGTGACTGTTTTCTATTGTGTGAAGGAAATGAACAGCAATTAAATGAATTTGTTCATTACTTGAATAATACAACGGACTTTTTAAAGTTTACTGTGAATTTTTCTAATGACAAAATGTCTTTTTTAGATGTTGAAATATACAAAGACTATAATGATGAGTTAGGAACATTTGTCTATAGGAAAAATGTACAGGTCAATAAGTACATGCATGCCAAAAGCATGCACGCTGGACACATATTTGGTGGTATTGTTAAGAGTCAATTATTAAGAGTTAGCAAATTAAATACGGATCAGCATAAATGTGAGGAACAAATGGCCACATTATCTGACAAATTTCAAAGTAGAGGGTATAATATGAAATACATCATGGAAATAAGAGATACTATACTAAAAAGTAGAAACACATATGCATGCCATATTTTAGTAATTATATTTCTACGAATGAGGAAGAAAATAACTCACATTCTGTATTGAGATATGTTACCACATACAATCGTATGACCAAATTCGTTGAGGCAATAATTAGAAAAAAATGGCGGATTCTGATGGCTCAACCTGAACTATGTGCAATACTGGGGCATGTACCCAGGTTTGTATATAGAAATATGAATAATTTAAAGAGAAGGCTATGTTACAAAGATTTTGAGGTAAACCTGTTGCAGCAAACAACACATAATGTGGGAACAATTCCCTGTCATGCTTGTAGCTGTTGTTCTGATATTTGTGTCAAAAAGTTCTTTGAACATCCAACAGGCAGACTAAGATATAAAATAAAACATCAAGCAACCTGTAGAACTATGATGATGGTATATTTAGCTACCTGCACACAATGTTCAGGATTTTATGTGGGAAAATGCTCAAGGAGTTTAAAAGATCGTATTGTTGAACACAAATCAGATATGAGAAGGAATGCTTCCTCTAATGCATTAGCCCAACATAAAATGGAAAAAGGAGCATTACATAATTTCAAATTTAAGGTGTTAGAAGTGATAAGTAGAAATCTAAGACTTGGTGATATAAATAATAAGCTGGAGATATCTGAATACAAATGGATTATAAGGCTTGAAGCCGATAAAACACCAGGATTAAATAATATGGTAACCATTAAACCCATGTTAGATTTTAAACAAAACAGTATAAGTAATTTTATTACTGAGCATCAATTATTATATATATTTATTGTACATTGAATGAAGTACTACTTATGAATTTTCTATATATATTTTCAATGAAAACATGGCTGTAGTATATATTTTATAAGTATTTTTTATATAATTGCCCTGTAAGGGCAATTTATTAATTAAGTCAAATTTGTGTATTTCTGTCGTGTTTTTATAGGATGGCTATGTCATGTGGTTTCTGATTCATTGTATATATACATATGATTATTTTTCAAATGTATTAACCAAACACTGAAGAAGGGGCATTCCCGAAAGCTTTATTCTTTTTTATTAAAGAGAGTGTTTTCTGTCCTATTAGTTTTTCTGATATTTGTGGTGCAAGGAATAGAAAAAATTTGAACCGTGGTCGAATTTGGACTTTTAGTAGATACAGATTCCTCAGGATGCCTTTTGGAATAAATTCTGCAGGTGAAGCCTTTCAGTGTGCAATGGAGCAAATATTTTCAGGCTACCCGTGTGCAATAATAATTGATGATTTACTGGTTGTGGTTGGAGGCAATGGTGAAACAGAGCATGACAAAAACCTCAGGAAAGTTCTGAACAGAGCATGTGTAGTGAACGTAAAGCTCAATCCCCTGAAGTGCAAATTCAGACTACCAGAAGTTACTTATGTAGGTCATTTGTTTACCAGTACAGGCTTACGACCATATCCTTCCAAGCAAGCAGCCATTTTTGAGATGCCAGCTCCAGACAACATCCAAGCCTTACAGCGTTTTCTTGTTATGATTAAGTATTTGGGCAGATTTATCCCTGACTTTAGAGAGTTGTCAGCACCTTTAAGAGAGCTGACATGCAAAAATGTAGCATTGTCATGGTTAGAGCAACACCAGAGAGCATTTGATAATCACAAACAGCAAATTGATAACTCGCCTATATTAACGTACTATGATGTCCACAAACCAGTAGTTCTTTCCTGTGATGGTTCAAAGTTCAGTCTTGGTGCAGTTATTCTTCAAGAGGGCAGACCTGTTGCCTATGCATCTAGACCTCTTACCCAAACTGAGATGCAGTATGCCCAAATTGAGAAGGAACTTTTGGCAGTTGTGTTCGCATGTTCGAAGTTCCATGATTATATTTATGGCCGAGCAATCCAGATGGAAACTGACCATCAACATTTATTCACTATTTTAAAGAAGCCTATGCATTCCACTCCAGCAAGACTGCAAAGAATGATATCAAATTGCAAAAGTACAATTTCAAAGTGGTCTATACAAAAGGTAAACTTCTTTATCTGGCTGATGCCATATTCAGATCACCCAGAAATACTACAGAACAGCTTGATGTGGAGAGTTTTGACTTTGATGACATGGAAGTGCGTAATTTTTCTGCCACAAGACTTGATGAGCTAAGAGATCATACAAAGACTGATCCAATTTTGCAAAGACTCAACCACTTCATCTATGTAGGATGGTAGTCAAAGCAATCCTGTGTACCGCCAGAAGCACAACCATACTTTCCATACAGAGATGAGATGCTGATAGAAGATGGTATCATTTTCAAAGGTCCAAAAGTTGTTGTTCCTACTTAGTTACAATGTGAATGCATTCAGGTCTTGTATCGTGGCCAGCCAGGTTCTGACTCTACCAAAAGAAGGGTGAGAGGACTAGTATTTTGGCCTTCTCTAGCAAAATACATTGATAAAGGGCTTTCTTCTTGTTCAGTGTGCAACAGTACTAAGCCGCATTTGCAAAAAGAGCCACTTCAGCTAAGCCAAATTCCTGAACTACCTTGGTCAACAGTAGCAACGTACATATTTGAGTGAAATAGTCAACATTACTTAGTGTTGGTAGACTCTTATTAGAAGTGGTTTGAGATCGATTTGCTACCTAACCTAATGTCCAGTGCTGTTATTACTAAGATGAAAATGTCATTTCTCAGTCCATGGTAGTCCACACAAAGTTATTTCTGACAATGGTTCTCAGTTTACCAGTCAGTTATTTCAGAGATTTGCTAAAGAGTGGGACTTTATCCATGTTGCTAGCAGTCCTGAATGTCCGCAGTTAAATGACCTTGCTGAACATGCAGTACAGACTGCAAAGCAATTACTGGAGAGGTCAAAGCATGACAATACCGATATCTTCTTGAATGTACTTAATCTCAGAAACATACCCCGTGACAACCTACATGCTCGCCTGCTCAAAGACTTCTATCTAGGCAAACCAGAACAACCTTTCCTATCAGTTCTAGTTTGTTGGTGCCTAATGCTAAAAACAACAGAGCAATTAAAGCCCAACTTTTCAAAAAGCATTCTTCTCAGAAGTCCAGCTATGATAAAATGAGAAGATTTCTTCGTCCGTTGAAAGAATGAGATACAGTGAGGATGCGAACAGTGAAAGGCTTTGATCAAACTGGTCAAGTGAGAGGTATATGTACCAAGCCTAGATCTTACTTAGCAGAATCTGAGGGTATAGAGTAAAGGAGAAACCACAGACATCTTCTTCCTGTATCAGAAATGATAATGCAGCATTGTACTTGTGATGCAGACTCATGATCTCAGAGCAACCCAGATAATGTTCGTACCAAAGAACATGTCGCAGTATCTATTTCCTTTCCTGATGATGTCCCAGATGTCCCCAAAGTTGAACATTCCTTGAAGACAGTCCATAGGTTCATAGGTTCATAGTTTAGTACTAAGCTAACTGCCCTTGCGAGCCATTTTAAGCCTAGCCAATTATCCCTTGTGAGACTCAAACCCTGCACCTTGTGTTTGTAAGGCAAATACCTTAACCATTAAGCCACCCTCCCAACCCCCATTGCCCCCCGTCCCCATTGCTAGATCCAATTCTGACTTTTATGGTACGCAATCAGGTCATATTTCTAGACCCAGTGTAAAATACACAGCAACTTGGACATAACTGCTTTATATGTATCTAATTTTGTATGATTCAATGTCAAATAATTAGTTCTGTATAACTGCATCTCAAAAGATCATTTCTGTAAATTGCATGTCATTGAATACTCTTATTTCACATATGGACTATTTCTCAAAGAGGAAGGATGTAGGTCAGAGCATGTGTATGTACCTTTAAGAAGCATTTCCAGATGTATCACATGCATACAAATAGTGGGCATGTGCAGGCAGCAGTGCCATTTTGAGAGAACAGCCAGAGTGTTAACATGTATACGTGTCGTGGTCAGTCTGTTTATAAGTTTATTTAGGTTACAAAGTTTAATTTCTGATGTGTCTGTGTGTAATAAAACTGCTTGAACAGAACCCGTGAATGTTCATCTGTTTTATCCTGACCAGAAGAACAACACTGCCTACTGCCCAAAGAGAAGCCATCTGTATAGTAACCCTTTAGTCAGTTCTTGATGCACATATCAGATCCAAGGAAAAAGAGTGGATATCTTACAGCAAAGGCTCCACCAAACAAGTCTCAATGCAGCAAACAACAAAAAGAAGGCTGGAACCACCAGGCTGCATAGCAAACACGTTTTATTTAAAACAAATAAAACAAATAAAATAAGTGCACTATGAGCACTTTCGGGTGTTAACACTACATCAGATAGTACAACATTAAAATCAGACCTCCATTATGTATCTCACAGAGCCAATCAAATTCAATATAGAGCTCTCCTTTTCTTCAGGGCTGGCTTTAAAGGTACAACAGCATTTAATCCTGGGGCTTTATCGACTCAATTTAATTATCAATCTCATTTCCATATATTCAGTTTGATTCTTTAACTCACCCTTTCTGACATTTTTATGTACCACTTGAAGAGCTGGAAAAAGGGGAGAAACCAGCCCTGGTCTGAATGTGGTCTCTGTGTGCCCTTAAGGGAAATTGCACTTGACGCAGAAATCTGCATCTGGAAATACTGTATGTGTACTTGTTATCCTCTTGGTGAACGTCCCACGCTGTCACCTGTGGTGAGGATTGAGGCTCCTTGATTACTGGTCCAGTGGAGTGTCATCACATTTGGTTGGCAGTGGTGGGATCACCACATCACTTATTGGGATTCAGTGGTGTGTATATTGAACTCCTGTAGCCTATAAACAGTGGTCACTAAAGAAGGTGTTTGTACTCTCAAGCAGCCACACAGTAGACATTCAGAGTTTCATATCACAATAAATTTATTTATCTTTTTGTTAGCTTAGTTAGGCAGAGAAAGCAGACAAGGATGTCAGCAGAGGATTATGGCAAGGTGACAAGGACCCAGTTGGCTGAGATGTGCCAAGCCAAATGACTGGAGCATGCTAACCTGGCTAAAGTGGAAATAATTGCAGCCTTAGCCATACCTGCATCACAGACCAGCAACCAGGACAACCAGGCTGGCCTTGGAAATGTACAACTCTCAGAAAATGGACAGTTCATCTTTGCCTCAGAGGACTTAAAAATATGTCTGCAATTAAAGAGACTTGAACTGGAGGCCAAACGTTTCGAACTAAAATCAGCAGAGAGACTGCAGCAGGAGAAACAAATGGAATTACAATCAGCAGAGAGACTAAGATGTCTGGAAGTTCAGGAAAATGAGAGGCAGAGGCAACATGAAAAGTACATGCTGACATAACCAGGGTCAAGGAGGTGATGGGGAAGGGAATAATTGAACCCAAGAAGCAGCAAAGGTCACTACATTTCTCTCACAATTTACAGAGGGTGATAATTTTGATAGTTTTATTCATGTTTGAAAGAGTATGCAAACAGTATAATGTTGACCAAGGACTCTTGGCATGGATTGCTTACATTATAATACTGTTAAAAATGTTTATTAGAGTTTTTTTAAGTTAGCACCTGAAGCTTATAGAAAAAAAATTGTGAGCATAGATGCAAGGCAGATGAAAGTGGGTGTGATTATATTGCTGAGTTGAGCACTTATTTTCATAGGTGAGAGAGTGGTGTCAGGTTAACACTTTTGAAGGGCTGGCATACCTTTTGGTGAAGGAACAAGCCCTTAGCACTTTGCCTGAGGACATGAGAATCTGGTTGACAGATAGAGATTGCAATACTGCAGATGACTTGGTGAAAAAAGAGACCTATACACAGCAAGCAGGGCATCCCTACATAGTTATGGGATACCCAGTGCTGCACATGGGTATAAGGGAACCCATGGTGGGCAGCCTAAACCACCCAACAGAGTCCACCAGTAACAGGGGAAGCCACTAGTTCATGTACATGACCAGGATCAAGGGCTAAATGTTATAAATGTAACCAGTGGGGCCATGTGGCATATAGGTGTCCACAGAGGCAAGGTAGGGAACAAAAGGTAGGAGAGCCAGCAAGTGGAAATGATAGAATGCTAGTGGCAAGTTGTCTGGAGACAACAATGGTACCACAAGAGGTTATAACCTATCTTAGTAGATGGAAAATAGGCCACTGCTAAGCCTCTGACCTAACCACTGTGAAGCCTGCAATAGTTAAAAAGGAGCATTACTTGCTTGGGCACTCTACTCCAGACAGAGCTTTAGGATGGACCCCATTCCAAATACCTTTGGCTAGGGTTCACCTTGATAGGGAGGGTGGAAAAGGAAGCAAGCAAGTAGGTGTGTTTGAGGATATCCCTACAGATGTACAGATAGGGAATGATTTTAATAATGTAGTACCTTAAGTGCATGCAGTGATACACAGTCAGGCTTGCAAACAGGCATGTGGGTCTGGTGGTTGTTCGGGAGGGGAGGGACACAGACAGACCACACACTTGAAGGCAGGACTGGTGAGGTGGTTACTTCAGGGAGGGATCTACTCTGTAGCAGTAAGACTAAAGGTGAGCCACAGCTGCTTGTGGGTACTGATGTTCCTTTGGACAGAGTGACTGCAAGGGCAGAGGTGAGTAGTAGTACCCAGGCTGACAGTGAGGCACCGCTGTCAGAGGATACCAGACTTCCTGTGGAAGAGGATCTGGAAAGGGTTACAAAAAGTGAGCTGAGACAGGCTCAGCTTTCAGACCCTACATTACAAGGAAAATAAAAAACTGGAATTGAGGTGGCTATTTGTGGTGAAATTTTCTGATTTTCCAACAATGAATGCAATTTTTGCTGTGATCTGATAGATATTTTGTTAAATAATAATTATTTTATTTTTAATAAAAACATTTATAGACAGATCAAAAGGGTTGTCATGAGGTCTCCAGCAGCCCCTTCTTTTACCAACATTATTATGGGGTTTTGGGAGTATGCAACATTAGAACCACTTATGAAGCAACATAAAGTGTTTTATTTCAAAAGATTTGTAGATGATTTGTTTTTTATAATATAGGGAGATCAAGGAAAAGTGACTGAGTTGATTAAATGTTTAAATTCTAAGTCTGAATTTTTAAAATTTATGCTAGGGGATGTAGGTTTAAAAGCTAATTTTGTTGGATGTTACCCTAGAATGGGATGTTGTTGGACAAAAAATTGTGAGTAGGATACACCGTAAAAAAACTTTTACCAGCAGCTACTTACATTATACTAGCCAACATCCTCGGTTCATAAAGGATAATATACCTAAAGGACAATTTATTAGGGTTAGTTATATGACCAGTGAGTATAATCACTTTTTATTAGAAATTGAATTTATCATATCATTATTTTTAGATGGGGATATAAAGAAGAAGAACAATTAAGAGAAATAGCAGGATCGGTGTTAAACAGAAGAATGACACATTATCCTCCTATTTTGGAAGTTCCATTTAGTAGTTTCAAAATCAATAAAAATGGAAATTCTAGGTTATATAATAATGGATTTTGCAATCTGGACATGTCTTTGGATGGTGGATCTATTAGGAGAATTATACAGGATAACTGGAAAATATCAGAAGGGAATCAGGATTTATATAAGATAGTGGGTCCACACCCACAGTTTGTGTACAGGAATCATTATAATTTAAAATCGTTATTCGAGAGAAATAAAACAAAATTTAAGGAAGGAATAACTAACAAATAGACCTCAGGGAATGCACAAGTGTGGTAGCTGTAATGTTTGTAGGTTTATTTTAGAAGGGCCATTCGTTAATTTGAGTCACTTAACGTATACTGTTAAAGTACCAGGGTATTTTAATTGTAAAACCAAAGGATTAGTTTACATAGGGATATGCTTGAATTGTATGGCTTTTTACATAGGGATGACTACTCGGTCCTTATGTGTTAGAATTAAGAAACATTATTACAGCATAAAAAAAAAGATTCAAAGAATGTTTTTTATAAGCACACACTGAAATGTCCAAATTACAATAAGTTTTTGTTTTCTGTTTTGGAACAGGGTGTTAGTGATCTGAGGGGTGGGGATTTCGAGACTGAGTTAGAGCAAAAAAAAAGCCTTCTGGCAAATTAAATTAAATTCAGACAAAAGAACCTGGATTGAATGATGTTGTTAATATAATTTTTTTTAAGTGTATTTGTACAAGTAATATGTAAACAAAGGTTTTTTTAAATGAGAATGGTTTTAATAATTGATAGTGGTTGTTCAGTAGAATTGATGGTGTTTTTTTTATTGGTTGACAGTCGTATTTAAAATTGATGCTTGTAATATTGTGTATTTTGATAAAGTCTTGGATGAAAGCGGAAAATAAAAAGTTGTCTACACTAAACAACTTGTTCCTTTGTAATTCAGCTCAGTTCCAGTTTTTTATTTTCTTTGTTGGTGGTTTTACTAGAATCTTGGATTGTTTCTGGTTCTGTTTGGTTGGTCTACATTACAAGACTTGAGGGAGGTAGCCAGGGAGGTGCCTGATTCTCAAGGAAAAGGGGAATCTGTATACTGGGACAAAGGGTTACTGTATAGAGAGTGGACCCCTGATGGAAGGCTAGAAGGTGAGGTAATACAGCAGTTGGTAGCGCCCAGAGCTTATCATTTGGCACGTCTAGCCATAGCCCATGCTATTCCCTTTGCAGGTCATATGGGCATAAAGTGTAAAGAGGGATGTATTATGCAGAACGTATTGTCCTGGGATTTTCAGGGATGAAACAGGGAACTGCAGAAACTGTGAGCAGTGCCAAAAAGTAGGCAAGGCAGGAGACAAGGTCAAAACTCCTTTGATGCATTTGCCTGTGACTGAGGAGCTGTTTCAGAGGGTAGCTATGAATGTTGTGGGGTGTCTGAGTACCCCAAATTCCACAGGGAAGAAGTATATCCTAGTGGTAGTAGATTATGCTACTAGATACAAGATGCTCTTGTACCAATCCTGACTGAGAAATCCTAAAACCTTCTACTATCACACTTCCTTACTTCTCAACTGAATCCTTCTCTGTGTTCTCAAACATCCTAATGACAAAAAAAAAAAAAAAAAAAAAAACAAATTATTATATATACACTAATATGTATGTAATGATCTGAATGGAGTGTAGTTCTAGATATAATTAATGTCTGTTGCAATACGTAGATAGTATTATATGTGTTCTATTTCTCTTGATCTAGACTAATAACTATCCATGGTAACCTAATATCTGTAAAAGGAACTCATAGCAAATCTTCAATTTTGTATAACCTATGTTTTAAATCTGTGGAGCTTTTCTCCCCGGGCCTCCACTGAAAATGGAAATTATCCAGCTGGACTAGCCCGGTCAACAAATGTAAAATAAAATAAAATAAAATAAGATACCCTGAGGCAGTTGCTCTGTCCTCCATCAAGGCAGAAAATGTGGCAAATGCTTTATTAGAGATTTTCAGCAGGGTAGGTTTTATTTGCCTCATCTGCTAATTGCTTACAGAGACGTGCCCCAGGAATCCATAAGTTTTTCACCCTTTGAGATGCTATATGGGCATAGGGTGAGGGGGCCTCTAGATTTGATTTGCAATGAAAGGGAGGGTGAGTGTGAATCCCACAAGGAGCCTGTTGTGGAATATGTTCTAAACCTCAAGACAACACTCAGGGAACTCCTGGGCTTGGCCCAGGAGAACCTGGCAGAAGCCAAACAGCAGAAAAAGGTCTGTTATGACAGGAATGCTCAAGCTAGAGAGTAAGCTGTGGGGTAGCAGGTTATGGTTCTCATTCCTGTCAGGCACAACAAGCTACAGCCAGCTTGGGAGGGGCCCTTCAAAGTGATAAGGAAGGTCAGTGATGTTAACTACATGGTAGAACTGCTAGGAAGGAGGCAGGGGCACAGAACTGCTAGGGAGGAGGCAGGGGTACAAACTGTACCATGCTAACATGATGAAACCATACCATGATATAGAGATCCTGGTGGTAAGTATTTCCTGGTGGTAAGTATTTACAGTAGAAGGAAGGAGGAGTCTGAGGGGATAAATGGCTACAGGGAGCCAGCCAGCAAAATCCCAAGTTACTATGGTGGAGCCTAGGGTTGCAAGCAAATGATATGACAGTGCAACACTGTTACTGAGTCAGCAATGCAAAGGCAGCTGGGATCTCAAGAGAGGGTATGGGGTAATGTATTCCCAGATAGGCTCATCCATCTCAAGCAATGTTTCTCAAGAGTCATTTGAAAAACTAGCTTGAGTCTTCGAAGGGGGGAAGAAGTGTGATGAAAGGAGATATTACCAACACAGCTAGCTGGAATTTTGTAAATGATTATATGTCATTGGTGAATATTGAAATGATTTATACAAAATGCTCATGTTACAAATGTTTAAGAACTTGTATGTCATGTATATGCTGCTTGTGCAGAAGTGTGTGTTGAAAAGGCATTTGTAGAGTGCTGTGTTTGAAATGTAACCACAGTGTGCCCTACTGGAAGAGAAGAGAAATGTACCTGTACTATTGTAACTGTGTAAATGTATATGCTTAACAGAGGAAACTGGAGGGTTAACCTCAGTCCAGCAAACTAAATATCTGAAATTAAATGAATTTATAGGCTATGCAATAAAAAGGCTATCTCTCGAGTTTTCAGTATAGCTAGAGACATAAAATCTGTACTAGAAAGCTTTCTTTATTGGCCTTGGAGTGAACTAATTGCTACGTTTGAAGGATGAAGGAATGCAATTGTTTTATGATTTCCAGCATCTGCCAAATATCTGAGGGAAAGCCCTTGTCTGCATATTTTTACAAGTAGATGCTACATGCTGCCAGCTTCTAGCAATTGGTGGGGGGTGATATGGCCTGGGGACTAGAAGTCAGATGACCAGAAATGATGTCATTCTGGAAGCTATCCCAGCAGTAATATTTTAGATATTAATTTGAGAAGTCTCTTAGTGAGACAGAGCATTCTGCATTATATCATGGACCTGACAATAAGATCCACTCACCACATCTGCCTTGCTCTAATAAAGTAAGTTTCTATGGAACAGTATAACTCTCTTAGATACAGTCAGCAATATATTAAAGCTTAGTTTAGATGTTTTTCCTTATTTGTGTGAGCCTGTACTGCAATATTATTTTAAAAATTTCCTGTGGTTTTGAACTCTGATGTCAATGTGAATATATATTTAGCATTGTCTTGTTATTTTATTATTTATTATTACATATATTTAAACCTTTCATTGTGGCTGATCTGTGTAGAGATATTTATGTTTTCAGAGTACTTGCATATTTATTTGGTGACACTGTGTGGGCCACTCCTAATAGCCTTGCTCTTGGTCAATCTACCATTGTATTAGTATTAATATTACACAGTAACATTGGACACCCTTTGTTAAGGGCCTTAAAGTAGCTGATAAGGAGTGACTGGTGGCAGTGGGAACTACCTTATAGTCTCGGCAGAAGGAGGCATAGCTAGTAAACCTGTGCTAGCCTTTCCAAAGTGTGTGTGTGTGTGTGTGTGTGTGTGTGTGTGTGTGTGTGTGTGTGTGTGTGTGTGTGTGTGTGTGTGTAAATCAGACCTCAAAGAGTATGTGTGTCAGCTACTTGGGCAGGTACACGAAGTACTGGTTGAACAGAGAGGGTGCTGGAGGTCTTATCTTGGTCACTCAGCTGAGATTTCAACAATATAGCTGTGTCAGTGGGGAGTCTTACTGGGGATCTGGAGGAAGAGGGAGAAAATAGCTCTAGACTGACTATGGTCTCTGTTTGCTCTTAAGGGAAATTGCACTTGATCCAGAGAGCTGCATCTGGAAATACTGTGCGTGTACTTGCCATCCTGTCAGTGAACGTCCCCCACTGTAGCCAATGGTGATGATTGAGGCTTCTTGATTACTGGTCCAGTGGAGGGTCATCACAGGTAAGATGTAGTCAGAGTGATCCTAAGGAAATACCATACAAGTTTGTGTTCTGATATTAAAGTTGCTGCAGACGTGGGTCCCACCAACTACCAATTCATTCAAAATGGATCTAACTTGGATGGAACATGGCTGGCCCACAATGAATATGTCAGGATAATTGCACTTTGCTTCTGCTCATACCTCTGAACTGTAATTTCTAAAAGGATTTCATCTGGGTTTTAGTTACTTTACAGTGGATGATAATGTGGATAATTCTGCTATTATTTAATTTAAGGAAATTTCCCCTGAATAAAAAAGCTATTATTCTATCTGAACAGCTGTTGGTAGTGGTTTATGAGGTGAATGTGACCAAATAGCACCCCCCCAGGTGCAGGAAGACTGCATCAGCCAGTTAGAGTCGCATGTTACAAATGTGAGTGCTCATATACAAGATGGCACTGAAACTCTAAATGCATTGGGTAGAATGCTGAAGCAGCATGAAATAAAAAATGAACTACAAAAGAAAAAAATCAATGACCTGGAGGACCATTCCCATAGGAATGATATCAGGACAATTACAGTGCCAGAAACAATCCCTGCCTGGCTGCCTCTGATCTCCACTCCTTCATATTAAGATATATGATTATGACTATGGCAATGTTGTTCCCTGGAAACCAACTCTACGATGTCGAAGGATCCCACAGAATAAGCAGAAAGTGAAGAGATTCATGCACAAGCAAACAGGTATGAGCTCAACGCCAGTCTAGTAAAATTGTTTAATATAACAGGCAAAGCAATGTTACTATACTGGCATTGAGCTCAAACGTTTCTGCTTGTGTTTGAAATTGGATTTGTTATTTGAGCTCATTTACATGGATCTGGACTTTGTTTTGTTTAAGGAACTAAAAAGATACCAGGACATCATACTACAGGTTGCTACTTCTCCACTCATAAGTCAAGAAATGGCTTTTGGCTAAGGGCAGGTATCTTAATGGAATGCAATGGAGTAAATGCAGATTGAAAATCATAGATGATTTTTCTAAAGAGCTGTCAATAGGGGATTACAAATAGTGCATTTTCATGGCCTTCAGGTCCAGATCATATACCAAGCTTCCCTAGTGACAAAATTAGAGAATGATTTTGATATCCTTCCCTGAAACAGATAAATTACTCTTAAAACTGTGGCAACATCAAAGAGATCAGATGCTTAACTGAAGTGGAAGAAATTTGTGCATTTCATTAAAAGAAATGAGTTTGGAAGCCAAATGAAGAAGTTAGTGCCTAGAATTTCAAAGGTTCATAAAAGTGCTAAAGAAGCTGAAGTGACAGATTTTTCACAGTCCCACAACAGGGACTGTGACCAATGAGGGCCAAAAGAAAGACTCTTCAGTGAACAAGGACTTAAAAGTTTAGCCTAAACTGCAGAGAGTGGCAAATCCTCTATAAATTTTCTAGGAGGCATGACTCATCCATCAGGAAGACGTTAGGGAAAGGAGGGAGTACAGTCATTTATCCAGCAAATCAAGCAGGCAAAGTAAGGTCTGGAGTGATCTCTGAAGACTCTGAATGCTCTCATGAATGTTGCTGGCCATATGAAGGTCTACAAAAGCTGAATCCTTTGTAAATGAGATTTATGGATATATTCCCATGCAACAATGATATGGGACAAACTAGATAACTTTTTATTTTCAGAAAGAGAAGGGTGCATACCTTTCTATAAGTTACAGTGCAAACATTTTAGTCAAACCATGTAAACAGTCTTATGGCTTAGAAACTCCTTAGAGTGTTGTTGACTCAGGAGATACTGTGGAATGAATTCTAGAGTTAATGCCTGACTAAATGTGTTTACTTATGAAGTTATCCCTCCTGTGATATTGTAAGCGACTCTATGGTAACTTATGGATAAGTAAAAACCATGCTACTGTCTAGGTAAATGATTCAGGGAGGATGAAGGATTGTGAACAACACAATGTTGCAATTTTAAATTTTCTGGAGTAAACTGTTTGTGCTTTTTTCATGAGAAATTTTATGTCTGAATGAAAATATGAATATACTGACTGATTATGGAGGAACGGGGTCTCTGTTCAGGGTATCGCTTGATTTTTCAGGCTATGTGGCAGCTATTTGTTTGTAAGATGTTTTCTTTAATTATGAGAACTCACTTTCTATTGCAATTACAGCACTTACAATGGAATAGACTACTAGGTTACCTGGAGATGGACATAGAGTACTTTATATCCCAATGTATATGCACAGCATTTTTAGCTTAAGACTTCTACTTTCTGTGGGTTTAAAGCGCAACTGGAAGAGTTTTTTTGTGTAGCTTTAAGTTGTAGTGCCCGAGGGCTATTTTAATACACTATTTATTTTATAACTACAGAATCACAGTAAAAGTGTACTGAGCTATTTCCCTGCTGCTTGCCAACTATGACATTCAGTGATTTTTTTATGATGATATGCCTATATGAGAACACTGCCGTTCAATGTTTAGTTTTTGAAGATTAGCTGTTCGATTCCTGTTCTCTTTGATGACTGAACATAGACCCCCTTTCCTTTATAAAGTTGATCTGCTACTATACTGCTTTCCTGTAAACAGTATCATCAATAAAACATTGCAAGAGGGTGTTGGACATGATTTGTGGAACAAAGGAAAAAATATAAAAAAATGAAGTGATGTAACAAAAAGTAAAAACATGTTAGACCTATAAGCATCCTAAGTTTACTAAATAAGGTATTAGAGAGAAAGTAATTGACCATATTTTTCACTAATCTCTATAGCATCAGGTCCTGAGATGAATACAGGATGGCTTTGGCCATCTCTGTGTTATGCAGGGATAAAGCCCTGATTATTACTCAGATGACCAGAAATCAATTAGCAGTTCAGTCACTGGAAGAACCAGGAGAGAGAATGAGGGAATGAGTGTTCAGTGTCAGCTCATACCTCCTGGGGAAAGAAGGCAGTCTGGCCAGCAGTAATGCCAACTCATTCTGGAGAGAGAGGGAGGTGTACCATATTCCGCATATGGTCCTGGAATATCTGCTTGGTACTGCCAAACGTCATTTCTGCAGTAGTGACCATGAGGCATTCATGGGAACATCCATGCCCACAGAGGAAGACATTGCAGGCCCTGACTTCTACAAGCATGGACATCAGACTCTGAAGAAGGAGTAAGGGGCATAATGTAACAAAAACCTGATGACTATATGGCTAACAGCCTCCATGACTGTTTCTCACATCACTGAAAAATGAATGGGCTAACTGATTTCAGAAGAATTATCATTAACAAGTTGTGGGGTAAAAAAGAACATAGCATGTCTTTAGTTCAGGTCATCATACTGGCACTGCAAATGATTAACTAATGGATTTCCTACACTATAACTTGTATAATGCCCGACATGAGACAGCTCTTTATCTGAACTTCTCAAAGACAGTCAAAATTATGGATAACACTCTTAAAAGACCATCTGAATAAACCTGATCATACCAAAGATGTTATCCAGTGGTTTAAAAAAATTGCCTCTCAAATCCCATGAAAAGACTTTTCAGTGTTTGAAAAATACATATAACTGTAGTACCAGACAAAATAATCTTAGCTCAGCTTAAATACAACTAACAATCACCATCTCTTTGTCCAAGTGTTCTCCATCATGAGAAATATACCAAAAGTTTATTTTTCTTTTCTGAATAAAGTTGACTTTCTTGAGAAACGACCACCCTAGAAGGCTATTTTTATTTAAATTTAAAAACACATTTTCCACATGCCTAAAGCCATTTAAGCTGTTAAAACAATCTGCACTTTCTTTTAAAGTATAAATATAGTATAATGGCTTTTGAACATGTCACAGTTACTTTATCTATCTGTATCATTCCAAGTACTTGTGATACTGGTTAGGCATATATTTTGACTTTTCCTCTCATGTATGTAAACAATTTACTGTAATACTGAACTTTACTTAAAATAATATGTTCTGTCTGTGCCTCACTGGCACATTCTAGGTCACACTTGAAATAAAAAGGCCTTTAGTATCAGTAGGGATTTGCAGCCAAGAAAACTCTGTAAATTAATACAGCTGCAAAACGGGAGATGAATTGTATCCACCAATTAGAACTGTTGATTTAAAGCCACATAGTCATATCATTTGAACTTGTAACTTCTATATGGATATTCTATTGATTTTCATGCATTGTGTAAATCAGTCAGTGTGTTGATTAGGCTCTAGTCTAAATATCCAATAAAAATATGTAAGAGATAAATGACAGGGGAAAAGAATGCAAACTACTCCACCAAAACCCATAACAAATACCAAAGCCAGGGATCTAAGCCATGGTTTCCTATGTTTTGCATATTTCTGTCCTACTTTAGCTTACTTTTATTTTGTTTTGAGGTACTAAAACTTTCTGCTATATTTTCATATTTTTTTAATACTGTGACTATCAATATCTATTAACTATGATTATCAATAACTGGATTATATTACATTATAGTGATTACTAACTATATTGCAATTACTGCTTTCATCATGTTATTTTGGTTTGCTAAGTCTTCATTTCTAAGTAACTCCATAAAGCAAAGACTGCGGTTCTGAACTGCCAAAGATGTGGTTTACAGGTCCTAGTTCAAAAACAGTGTTTCCACAGAAAGCATGTACTTTGTTTTTTTTCTGTTTACAAAACATGTGCTTCTGTATCTTAATCCAGAGTAAACAGTTACAGCATCAGCAGCAGGCACATACATCAGTCAAGAATTTAGCAAGCTGTGGTTGGGGGAAAATGGCTCCAGTAATAGTTGCTAAAGCCAGAAAAAACAGGAATATCAGCCTTAAAACAAGCTTTTCTTTTCAAACATACACAGATTTGGTTGTGAGATGGTAAGTGCAGTTGAAATGAACTACAAGACTGAGCAGAACATCTCACATTTCTTTAGGAAAGTGATAAAGTCTGAACCTGAAAATGAAAAGTAAAATGTTGAAGCTTATGGAAAAGGGATGGGGGTTCATTATCTGCAACAACAAAAAAACTCCATTACAGAATAGACTGATTGCGTCCCAGGAACTTGAGAATCTGACCAGATTATAATTTTCATCAGCAATCACCAAAGAAAACTTTCAACAGATTACTAACCAGTAATAGAATACCTGAGGACTAGAAGGTGATAAGCAGGGCACCTTTATAAAAGAGGGGGACAACAGTTTAAATATCTAGGGGACTTTAAGCCTATTAGCCAAATAGAAGTTGAAGGTAAAGTCATGGAGAAAATTCTAAGGGAAAAACGATTTGCTTTCCTAGAACATCAGCGCTGGCCTTAGATATAGAACAACTAGGCAGTCTCTAGGGTCTCATGCTTGAAGGGTCATTCTTTCCCTATTTATTTTTTTATTATAATTTTTTTTTACAGCAGTAAGTATAGCTAGCATCACCTCTCAGACTATTTTTTAAAGGAGTTTTGTCAATTATGTTTTTGTTTGTCTTTTCGTTTTTTCCCGGTGAGGGGTCACCACAGCGGAACTCCGGTCTGCTAATGATTGGCAGTAGATTTTTTTTTATGGTGCCAAGTTGCCAGCCCGACGCCCAACCTTCAGCGAAGGCACACCCATTCACACATGCCTTTCAGAGGCCACTTGACTGCGGGGAGGACATGCAGACTCCACACAGAAGGCACTCCAGCCAAGAATCAAACAGGAGAACCTCTTGCTGTGAGACAACAATGCTACCGCTGTACCACCGCGGCTAGTTTTGTCAATTATGTGAATTAGCAAAATAAAGGTATCACTGCTATGCCTTTATAATGTGAATACATTGTCGTCTATTGCTTCAGATTTTAAGGACATTTTGTTAAATAAGTAAAATACTCAAATAGGACTATCACTACCATGGTATAATGTTATTTTCTCTTGCTTCAGATTTTATAAGGGAGTTTTGTTAAATATGTAAAGTTGTAAAATACAACTGCTTCTCTGATATGCTTTTTACAGTGTAAGTACAGCATCACCTCTTGCTTCAGGTTTTTATAAAGATGTTTTGCTAAGTACATGAAGTAGTGAAATGTGCTTTTACAGTCCAAGTATGTTGACAACTGTTCCTTTAATTTTTATAAGAGGGGTGATGCTAAGCTGACCTTCTGCTATGATTTTCAAAAGGGAGTGTACTATGGCTTTCATTGAGGATGAAACTGCAAACAGAACAGCTGTTTGGCTTCAAAAGGGGTTAGCAAACTTGAGATACTGTAATGTAGACAGCAGAAGACAGGATCATTCATAGAGCTGTATAGTATAAGTGAGACTGAGTCGTGTGTGTGTTTGTGTACAGATGGTTAGGGGTACATGGTGTAAGGTAAGTTGCCATTTTTCCTGCTGTGACTACTCTTGATGTAGTGCAGTATGGAATACTGTTTCATAACTATAATTATTGTAACGTGTGCCCTTCCAATGTAGGTAACTTCATTAACAGTATGTGGAGCCACTTCAGAAAAGAAGAAAATAAACTAATCAGAACACACAGTGCCTCCAGCACTGAGTGAGCAGATTAAAACCTTTCCACTGTCTACAAAGACAACGTACTGTACCTTGTCTGCTGAGAAACAATTTCAGTACCAAAGGAAATATAATCTGCAGAGGCATTTTTGAAACTAAGCATCTAAATTATTTAAAACTGGATGCAAATTAAGAAAAGTTGAAGGAGCCAGTCTTGCAGAAAAAGCCTAGTGGGGAGCAGATATTTTTCAAGAATGTAAGCACTGAAAATGAACCTGCTACAAGAGTTTGCTTTCAAATTTCAGAAGAAGTTGCTACCAACAGGAAACACTTCACAGAATGTGACTTCTTAAGGAAGAGTATTTTGATTGTTCACTCAAGATTATAGCTAGAAAAAAAGAGGACTATTTTAGAATGTCTCATATCACACATGATTGTACAGAGACTAGCAGACATTTCAACTCATCTAGCTTATCAGCTGAGCGGAGAATTCTGATTTTTACTCTGATGCAGTCCATGAAAGCATCTAGTCATTTATTTGTGTAAAACCCTGTTGTAGGATGTTGACATTGTCTAACCACACCAATATTTAGCAAGTTTGGTAGCACCAACATATGTGAAAAGTCAATCTTGGTCATGAGCATGAATAAACACAAGCAACAGTCTACCCTAACAGATGAGCTTCTGGCAGACATTTTAAAAATTTCAGCTTCAATAAGGATTACCGAATATGGCAAACATGCTGCTAAAAAGAGATGTGATATCTCATACTGGTAAGAAAACCACAACTGTTTTGTGTAAGACATATGTTTCATGTTTACATACTTCTGCCAAAAAGTGACCACCACAATAAAGTTCATAGTAAATACAGTAAGTAAAACATAGCGAAACACAGAGTTTTCAGTACGAATGTATGAATAAATGACTAATATTCACTGCCTGAAAAGCACAACATACTGTATCAGTGATTCGTGTGTTACAAAACATAAAGCAGCCAATATGGCATAAATATTTTTTTCAAGAAAGCAAGCACAGAGTATGAGGCAACTAGTATAAGTAGCTGTCTAGCAGAACCATAGTTCGTTCATCTGGCGCCCTGTGAGATTCCCCAAACCGGTAGCCCTGAACTTAAAATTGTGGAGCAAAAAGAAAAAAAGAAAAAGTTTCTCTTCTCTCCTTTGTAAGCTTACTCTAGTTACTATCACAAAGAGCATTTTAGTGAAGCCATAACTGCAATATCAGTCCTGATTTCTCAGTGCTGATACTGCACTCTCACATTATCGGCACCCCCACAACAGCTTACATCTAAGGCAGCCACCTCTGCTATCCAGTCTAAACATTTTAGGGAAAATAACTGCTGCTGCTCCTACTGGTTTACAGAGTCTGACTTATTAAAAAATAGCACATGCTGATTCTATACATAACCTTGAAACAGCAGAGCTCAAAACAAACAATTAGTAAGCAACCTGAAGGACTGTGGCATTCAGTATTTTTGAAGAAAGAGCTATGATAATTTACACTGAGTCATTTCCACATCATGAAAGTTCTGCTCACTGAAGCTGGAAGTCAGCACAGTGTAAGCAGCTTGCAGGACTAGTAACAATGTTATTTTCTTTAGACTTCAGCAATGAATCCCCAGTATAGAACAAATAGGCGCATTGTGCATTACACACACACACACACACACACACACACACACACATATATATATATATATATATATATATATATATATATATATATATATATATATATGGGTCTACCTGAAAATGCCGACGACGAGAATACCGACACCGGAAGATCGACAACGGAGATGATCAACAGTTAAAAATCCAGACGCTGAGAACGCCAAAATTTTAAGGTAAGTGTGCGATAGTGACAGACTATAGGGTTAGGGGCGGATTAACTGAGTTAGGGTTAGGGCGTAGGTCAGGTGAGTGTGTGATAGTGACAGACTTTAGGGTTAGGGGCGGGTTAAGTGAGTTAGGGTTAGGGTGTGGGTTAGGTGAGTGTGCGATAGTGACGGACTTTAGGGTTAGGGTTTGGGTTAAGGTTAGTGCATAGATAGTTGTGTATGTAAGGTTTAGTGTAGGTTTGTAAGATTTTTGGTGTGCTGTGTTGTGTGTGTGTGCATTTTGGACAGGGGATTTGTTTTGTTTGTTGACTGTCGGGATTGTGGTTTGTTGGGCATGTGAAGTTTCGTGTTTTTGAACTTTCGGTTTTGTGGTGTCGGTGATTTCGTTGTTGGTGTTTTCAGGTAGACCCATGTATATATATATATATATATATATATATATATATATATATATATATATATATACATACATGCATATTTTCTTTCAGGGAATTAGGATTGAAAATAAAAAATAATCTAAAGTGTACTTTTTTAACTTAACCTCCTTGGGTGTTTTTCTCAAGTGGATGTGGCCCTTACCACTTTAAGACTTGTGCAGGCCTGGTATGGTTTTAAATATCAAAACCAAGAAAACCAAAGTCACATTCACAGCAAAAACAAAAAAAACAAATGTACCGGCTCAGAATTTGATTGTGATTGGTTGGATTATGTATAAAATAAGTAATTGTTATGATATTGTGTTTTGATGAAGTCTGACTATTGTTACAGATGAAAGCGCTTAACCTATTTATCATTTTTCACCTTTTAAAATAAATGGGTTTTTCTTCTGAGCCAGTACATTTGTTTTTTGTTTTTTTGTTTTTAAGGTTTTTATATATATATATGTATATATATATATATATATATATATATATATATATATATATATATATGTATGTATATATATATATATATATATATATATATATATATATATATATATATATATATATATATATTATTGTTTTCTAATTTTTTATCTGTTTTCTATACTATTGTTGCTGCCCGGTTAAAGAAACTCCAGCTCTACTCAGTGGCATACCGCCTGCTCAGAGGCGATCTGTGCCTGACATATAAAGCCATATCCAACCCAGAATTAATGGACATGCTGCACCTCAGAAAATCCAAATCCCATCGAGCTATGCACTCGAGAGACTTGAACCTCAGCACTGAAATAAATAGGACATGCTGGAGGGTCAGATTCATAACCCAGAGGCTCCCTTCGCTCTGGAATAAAATCCCAGTCCAAGTTAGGCAGAGTCCCTCATTGACTCTCTTCAAGAGGAATCTTGATGAGTGGATGGGAGATCGTAGGTTTACCCCGGGTATCACTTCTGTGTCACTGTTAGACAGAGGCACAGTATACTAACCTCGAAAAAGGGCATAGCAAAATTAATTTAAAATGGGGGGGGCGAAAGCCAAACACACTCTGGCTAGGCTTATAAATGCCCTAGGGCAGATAGCCTAGTATGAACCTATGAACCTATGAACCTAAAATGCTTGATTGTCTATTTTTTACTTCTTTTCATTAATAAAAAGGAAATGGTATATCTGCAAAACATGCATTTTCTGAGGTTCTGGTGTTCAGATGATAATACGTTTTGGGGGATGAGGAGAGGAATAAATTGTGGAATATAATTCCACAAGTCCTAGCTATTATGCCTTTGCTTTTCCTTTTATTTTCTTATTTTACACATGTTTGTATCTGCTAATGAGCAGATCAGGTTCTGTCATGTTGTAGATTAGTTTGTCGTAAAATAATTTAGATTTGTAGACTTTACAGCTTTATTTTTGACCGCTTTTAGAAAAAAATATATGCCATATGTTTGAAGCCTACTGTTATCACCCTTGTATCTTATCATCTTGGCTAACATGAATTAACAGTAGCATTTTAACTTTATCCATTGATTTCTGAAATTATTTCTTTAGGCAAGAATTATACTTACTGTGTATTTAGAGAATAAGTGCACATACATACATTCATACATACATATTTTAACAAACATTCTATCATTGGATGAGATATTAAACCAAGGTTCCATCTGCTTCAGTTGATGATGACTCAAACAGGAGTTTAATTAAGTTTATTACAATATCATACATCAGAATGACAACAAAATCAAACATTAGTTCGGTTCATGTTTTCATAGGTATATACTAGGCTAATCGCTAACAGCACAAGCCTAGCAGTGCAATCCAACCCAATTGTGTTTCTATGTATCACGGGGGTTTATTAGGTGGGGGTATGCTAGTTAGAAAGTTTCTAGATGTTATGTATGTGGAGATATGTTAATTTGAGCATTACTGTCTACCTCTGTTTATCAGAGACATGGGGCCAGACCCGGGGTGAATTTCTGATTTCTTATCCATTGGTCAAGGTTTTGCTTT
Organism: Protopterus annectens; assembly: GCF_019279795.1. Taxonomy (NCBI): domain Eukaryota; kingdom Metazoa; phylum Chordata; order Ceratodontiformes; family Protopteridae; genus Protopterus; species Protopterus annectens. Next base: position 190,202,473 of record NC_056745.1, on the reverse strand, counting down.
AATAGGATTAGGGTTGGACTCTCCCTTACATGGATAGGGAGCCTGTTCCAGAGCACACAGATCCTCTGGGATATATACGTGTCTCACCAATATGTCTAATTTATGTCAAAAGAAGCTGTAAAAAATAAAAGCAAATAAGAAATCTGTGCTGTTCCAAATTAATCGAAACTGATGCTCTCCCAGCTTTGCACTTTCATCACCAATCTGAACCACACTGCTCTTAACCTCCTGATATCACTTCTTCTTGTCATTATTTAATAAACAAAATATCATGAATACCAGAGTCAACGTCTACCAGTAGAGTCAATCCACTTAACTGCACAGGGAAGTCTAAACTGGATGTAAATTTTTGGGATTCAGCCAAACCTACATTTGTTTCTGTTTTATTAGCTTTTTTCAACCTCAGTATATGTCATTTATTTATTTATTTATTTATTTACAGTCTAACTGCACCTAGTAACACATTTTCAGCAATACCCCAGGGAGAAAAGCACCATAGTAACAGATGGCACTGAAAATGTATTTCTAGAATTGCATTGGAGGGTTCTGGAAAACTGTTTCTTACTCATATAACTTTGGAAACATTGATATCATGTCTCCATCCTTACTTTTGTATGGCGATTATATGAAAGGAGTGGGATCAGGAGATAGAATTGATAGGATACCGTGTCATGATTCTGGTGCATATGGCTGGGATGCTGTGCCAAAGTACTGTGTAATAAGAAATGGATTTTAAGTGAAATGTAAGCACATGGCTTCTGGGTCTGTTAAAAGGGTCTAGGGATTGACCATTGTACTGCCCTTGTTTTTATGACATCTTATTGTTCAAATGTTAGATTTTAAGTTTAAGCTGTTTTAATACATGCTTGTTTCACTGCTGTTTCATTTTATGAATTTTGTATTGTTATGCCAGTTACTCAATAAAGAATTTCTACCCTTTTCATTACTAGGATACCATCTATGTATGCTAAGTAGCAGCAAGCCATTTGCTTGGAGGAGAAGCTTGTGAGCAAGCTACTGAATGCGTTATTATCACTGAGTTAGTTTCTAGTGGACTAAGCACTCTAAGTATTTTTTTGTATTTAGATGCTCATTCTGTGACAGATGATATGAAGATCGCTTATGGGACTGGGTTATACTTAGAAGGGGGTCAAAGGAGATGTAGGAGAGCAGAGGCAAACTGAGGGATTAAGCGACCTAGTTCTTTCAAAGTATGCTCCTAGCTCGAACAGGGCACAATCCACACAGTAGGTCTATTGATAATCCACCAACAGTAAAAACGTAGCGAAACTCTATTGCGAAAAACTGTTTATTCACCAAGGCACAACTGCTTCCTATTGGTGGATTATCAATAGACCTACTGTGTGGATTGTGCCCTGTTCGAGCTAGGAGCAGCAGAGATCGGTCCTGTTACCTTGGTGGTTTACCTCTAATTTGCTTCTTTCAAAGTATGGCTTTGTTGCCTTTATCTCCTCTGTTGTCTTTCTGTTTCTATTCCTGTACTTTGCTTCATCCATCTCCACATTCCCATTACCCTATGTTTTGCATGCGCTAACTTTTTTCCTAACCTCTAGCCTCACGTTTCTTTATAGCCAGATTGTATTTGTCCTCCTTTGTCTTTTGCCTCTTCCTCGAACCATTGTTGTTAGCAATGGCCAAAGACAAAGGAGGACAAGTACAATGTGACTATTCTTTGACAGAAAGTCAGCAGAAGGAGTCAAGAAGGGGAGAGCAAGGGCTTTTTAGGTGTATATGGCAAAAAGAAAGAAAGGAGGGACAGACTGACCAGGCTAAAAATAGATAGGATGAAGATGGCAAACGACACTGAAAAAGTAGAGGTATTACCTGGTTCTGCAGATAAAACTTTGACTACAACCCAGATAACTCGGAGACTAACTGTCTGGGAAGACTACAGTAAGTTACCACCACTGGCTCTACTTTTGTGATGGGAGGAGGCAGTCCATTCTACTGCAGTGCTGACACCTGTTGGAGGAAGTATGTAGAGCATGAACTTATGGGCTAGGAATGTGCCCATGGACTGCCAAGTTGCTTTTATACAGCAGTGTCAATAAGTGAGTCAAATTGCTTTCATACAGTAGTCTTAACAGTTGAAGTATTGTCTGCACATAAATTTAAAGTAACAGGCCCTCAGCTTTTGCAATTATGTGTATCAGTTGTCCTTTGTGGGGTAAAGACAATTACAAAAATGTCAAACCAGCTGCACATGGTGTGCACCCCATCCCTGAATTTCCTGCCTTTCCTCCACTGCCCAGGTAAAAGTGTAAGATGTCAAAAGACATTTCTCCCTGGAAAGAGGAGACCCAACACAACATGATGTGGGATGATCACACCAAATGGGTCTGGGAAGTGCAACAGGTGACTTGACTGAATGAGCATTTTGCTTCAGTTTTCATGAAGAAAAGCAAGGATGGGTGCTATGCAAGGCTGGAGGTAGGGTGGAGTGGGGAGAGTAGAAGCAGGTAGCATGTTAGATATGAAGAAGGTAGAGAAGGAATTGGCTGCCATTAGAGTGGAAGAGGTACAAGAACCAGATGGGCTGCCTCCCAGTGCCATCAGGAATGCAGTCAGTGTGTCAACAGATCTCTTGATGGAGATCTTCAACAAATCACTGGAAAGTACAGAAATGTCTGAGGACTGAAAGACAGTAAGTGTGGTGCCCTTGTCCAAGGGGTGGGGGTGGGAACATGAACAATTCAGGGTGCTATTGGCCTGTTAATATAACAGCAGGGGCAGGTAAAGTCATGGCAACAATCACAAGAAAAAGTCTGGTTGCTTTCCTAGAGAATGACAACCTTTCAAGACAACTATGATAGTCAGAATGAGCTGTCAATCAAATTTGATCCAGTTTTATGACTGAGTTACAAGAAAATTTGACAGTGGAGTATTAGTAAAACCTTTATTCTGGCTCTACACAGAGAGCTGATGGGTAAAGGGGAGTACTTAGGAGTAAGATCAAGGCTAATGTACTTGGTGTCTGTATGGTTAATAGGTAAAATATCAAGGTTGTAGTGAGATATATGATGTTAGAAATAAAGTGGGTAGCAGAAAACTGCAGGAATTCATCCTGGGTCCAGTAAACATTTTAACAATTTAATGCAAAAACATAGAATGCAGCTATATATCCCCTTTGAAAGAAGATGAGCGAGTTTGTGAGTGTGCCCAGCTTTATGTGCATGTGTATATGTATATGTGTTGGGGGGATGCTGAGTATAAGAGCTGTTTCTGTAAATTCTGGACATGCTGCATGTATGCATTCCTGTAAGATACAATGTAGTGATGGAAACTGCAAGAGCATTCTTCACCATGATTGTCTTATTGTCTCTGTGGGAGTCAAGGTGGATCTGTAAATGTAAATGTTTGGGGGGTCATTATGACAGGGGGAATGCAAGATCTGGATTAAGTATGGGTAGGACATTGTATACAGTAATTCAAACAGACATTGATTGACGTAACATTCAGTACACTTTGGAAGAAGACAGTTGTACCATATTGGGACATCTTTACTATCTGCCATGTGAGGCTGGCTATGGCAAAAGATATACAGTGATCCAAACAGCGGCTAAATGAAGGGTTGCTAAACCTAAAAGAGTACTACTTCTTACAGAAAATGAAACAATATAGTTCCTATTGAATGCAATAGACTTTGTAAATTAACAATTTATTAAGCCTTTAAATTGTATGACATTTCCTTGTAACTATAAAATGGTTTACATCTGTTCCTTTTTAAATGCACTGATTGTACAGAAGGTGAATTGTTCTTTCATTGTGGCAAGCTTAACCATATTGGAAGGATGTCCTCCAGAAATTACCTGTATTTGGCTCTGAGATATATCAAAAGTCAAAGAGTTTTCTGTCTCTCAATGTAATACCAAATACGATTCATGCATGGGTTTATTTCTAATGTTAGCTCCTGCAGCACAGTCAACAGTCTTGAACTGAACAGTCAGGTTCCTTATAAGTAGATCTTTCATCTGGAGTTTTGGACCAGAGAAACTAGCATGATTGTTTTCCTGAAGGCCGACTACTAAAAATAATGTTTGTTTCACTGTCAAAGAAATGTTTAATTCCATCACACTGAAAAAGCATGGGAATTTAGTTAATACTTAAAATATTTTTGGCTCCCAAAGGGAAGATAAAATTAACTAGGCTTTGATTGTGTGCCATGTGGCAAAGGACTGAATAAAGAAATCAGACAGGCAATGTCAGAAACACCACAGAGGAAAGGGAGGCTAAATGGATACTAAAACTACAAGCACATAGGTTTGGTCTAAATGATAGAGTGACCTTAAAGCCATTCTTAACTAGTAGACCTCTTAGACATTAATTTTACATCGTATATCAACCTGATAAGTTTATATACTAAGTTATAAAATTTTATTTAAGCATTGATGGTTGCTTTAATTGGTCAGGTGCATGTGCTTGATTATCTTTGTTCTGATTTGTTGTTTTTAATTGGTTAGTGACATAAGAAAATGTATTTAATGGAGTTTGTGTTAGTGCTTTTATGTCTGATGAAGCGTTTGTTATAACGCGAAAGCGCTTACTTTGCAGCTGTTTTTATTGTTTTTACAATAAAAGTGTGTTTGTACATCAAGGAGAGGATTTTATTCATGTTTTGCAGCTTATGGTGCACCTTCTTGTTTTTACTATTGAGTATCAGACAGGAAAGTACTTAAAGTCTGTTTCCTGTACAGTACACAAAATATACTAAGGTCTCTTATACAATGTATGATATGCACTAAGGTCACACATGCTTAAATTAACATACCTCCCTTCACATAACCTCTAGAAACTTCCTAGCTAACATGCCACCTCTTAATTAAAGCCCAGGATTCATAAGGACACAATTGGTTTGGACTGTACAGCTAGGCTTATAAAGGCCCTGATGGTCATTAGCCTATTATATACTTATGAACCTGTGACCCTAACTCAAAGCATACCATTTTCAGGTAAGTCACATCTTTTGAAAGGACTGAATTATATTTCAGGTAACAGTAAATGAATCCCTAATTCACTGCCTACATACTTTACCACTATGCCTGCAGAGGCAGGATTTCTAAATGTAACAGACATGAACACTGAAGTGAAACATTACTGCTGCAAGACCGCTACTTAACAGCTGCAGTGCTGTATAATGAATTACTTGTTTGCAACTGTAATCGCATTAAACACTTGCTCCAGTTTAGCCCCACACATTCCAGTAAGTATCACCCATTCATTTGCTCCCTGCAGTACCAACTTTCGCTGAAATCACAAACTACCCATGGTAGCTACTAAAAAGTAACTGAAACATTCCGTCAGGAAAACATAAAATAAATTACTGCACCAAAACTGTAATAACAAACATCTGCTTGGGGAGAATGTACAAAGCAAACCTGCTCACACATCCAGGTATACTGTTTAACCAATGTAAATAAAAAAAACTGAAATACCAAATCACATATTATATGTGTGTGCACACATTAACAGGTTTGGGTCTAACTGGCTCACTCTTACCCTTTCAATTCCAAGTCTCATATGTATCAGCTCACCCTCTCCCATGCACACCAGTCTCATCAACTGGTTTATCACCTTAAATGGATAGTTAAACATTGTTCACAAATATGTCTTTTAAGTTGTCCCCCTTCCTGACTCTGTGTTTGTTAAAGGCAAACATCAACATCATGATGATAGCGCAGCCTAATAGCGTAGGCCGAATGACATGCCTTGTGGTGCTGCTTGAAAGGATGTTTTTATTATTTCATTTTTATTTTTTTGTTTTTTTATGAGTTTAATATCAAGGATAACAGATTTTTAATGCATATAAATGTAAGTTTTATTTAAAGAATAAAAATGAGGCATGTTAGTTCATTTGCCGGTTTGTGTCCTGTACTATTCCATCGATACCAGGATTTTCCAATGTACAGGATATGCATTACACTGCCAGGAGCAACATTAGTATTAACATGGCAGCATGCCAGTAGCCTCCTATCAGAGCCAGTGTTTGGAATGTTGCATGTTACTGACCTTCTGGCACAGACAACAAAAATACTAATATACCGTCACCTCCATAAGCATTTCATTGTGGACCTCTGCCTCACTGGCTACATTTAAAGCATTTAAAATTTCATTAAGGGATTAAAGTGTTTGAAATATAATCAGAGAATTCCTTAGAAAGAAAATTAGTTCAAATGCAGCATTGTGAAGTGCAGTATTAAATCAAGTTGTTCAGAGGTGTAGCTGGCTCAACTAGAGCTCTCTGATTGTCCTACAAACGTATAGTGTAGAAAAAGAAAAAGGGCTTCTGCTTACTGCAGAAAGATGACTGGCTTCCTGCAGTACATAAGCCAATCCACACCCCACCCCAGCTCTTCAAGTGGAGAACAAAAAAAAAAAAAAAGAAAAAGGCCAATAGACTTCCCACAGTAATTCATCCAATCACACACCACCAAATCCATGCTCCCCAACTCTTCAAAATGCACAAAAAAAGTCTTTAGATAGTAATTCAACCAATCATCCCCCACCAAATACATGTCTTCTAGCTCTTCAAGTAGAAGCAAAAAATATATAAGTAAATAAATAAGTATAAAAACTCTTAGGATTAATGTAGAAAGCTGGTTGGCTTCCTACAGTAATTCAACCAATCACATCTCACAAAATCCATGCCCCTCCCCAGCTCTTCAAGCAAATTGGAAAAAAAAGAATGCTGAACTGAAGTGCCTTTCTGCACTCTGTACAAAAAATGCAGAGGCAGCCACTCATTTGTGCCTCCTAACACTTTGTCCCATCCTTGCTACACTACTGAAGTTGTTGTTTCACTGCTAACTTTGTGCAGTTTTAGCATAAATAATGACTAGGTTTAAAATAACTAAATGCTTTTTAATTTGATTAACACATTTTACAGATAAGCCGGAGATTTTTCTGTAGACTAGGACTGTGGCCTGCACTATACATATTCAGTTGTAGTTGTTTCAGTTATTTATTTCCATTGTTTGTTTTTACAATTTTATCATGAGTGCTTATTAAATTTATTAAGGAGCTTACATATAGATATGCAGCTTTATTAGATGGTTGTCTGTACTAGTTAATAAGAGTGATTGTTACTTTCAAACTGTTTTAGTTATACAGTTTAGCACTGACTCACTGTCCGCTTGAATTTCTGATGGAAGCCTGGGTTTCTTCCTACATCACAGAAATATGCCTTAGGTGAGGGGGCGTGGCCAAGATGAGTACTGAGTGACAGCATTTTTACTCAGCTCTGTCTTTTCAGAAATATTTTGACAGGATATTTTGTTTTTAACTATCTCAATACAGGATTTTTTTATATCTAAATAATTTTTAGAACATATATTATAATAATAATAATATATAAAAATTCCTACATAAACATTAATTTTCCTGTCAATTTCATTGATAAATCTTCAGCATCAAAAGGCAAAATGAGTTACACTAAAGCCTCTCACCAAGAGACAATTCTAAAAAAGGAATTACAGTCCTTAATAACTAGCTTTCAAGAATTGTCAACTAAATTGGACAAATTGGATTTAAAATTGGATGACTTCAAAGAAAAATGCACTCAGCAGATGGTCACCATTCATGAAGACCTGTCACAACAGAAAAAATAAATTTCAGGAATAGAAACTGCTCTGAATGACATGGACAGCAGGATTAAGGAAAGTGAACATAACATTGAATTTCTCTTGCAAACAGATTTCTCTTCTACAATCAAAAGTAGATGACCTTGAAAATAGGTCACGTAGGAATAATGTAAGAATATTTGGTCTTCCAGATAACATAGAGGGAAACAGTATGGAAAAGGTCCTAACTTCTTGGTTACCTGAAATTTTGGAACTCCCAGAGGCATTATCCTATGGCATTGAAAGGGCTCATAGGTCTTTGATTTCTTCTAAAAATAACAAGAGTAATTCTCCTAGATCTGTCATTGTGAAATTTTTATCTTCTCATGACAAATGGTTTTAAAAGCTGTCTGGGAGAAAACACCAATTAAAATGAAAGATAATATTATTCGTTTTGATAATGATTGTTCTCCGTCTGTCATGTCAAAAAGGAAAATATTTCTACCCTTAATCAAAGAACTTAAAAGAAATCAAATAAGAGCCCATCTACTATTTCCAGCTAGATTGAAAATCTTCCATCAAAATAGATTTAAAACATTTGAAGATCTGAACTCAGCCATTTCATTTATAAGAATCAACAAACTATTAGTAAAAAAATTGAAGATATGGAGTGGGCTAGTCCCAGTCTTAAAAGTTGCTGATAATAGTACTTGGAAAACTGCTGAATCCAAAAAGAAACTAAAAAAATGAGGAATTGCCATTATTCAATCATATTGTTTTTATAATACCTAGAAGTTTCACAACTCTCCCACATTCTGTGGATATATGCTAAAACGACAAGATTTTCAGCAAACTTCACATTAGTTCCACTAATAACTGAGCCTTTAAGTCTGGGAAATAAACCGGACTTCCAGGTGAGCATATTTTATTTGTTAAGTTATTTTTATAACTGCATATATTTTTTCTACTTGTTGTTTTGGATGTATATTAGCTAGTCTTAATGATTAAACTATGGTAGATATTATTCATAATATACCCTGGTTGTTATGATACTATCCTTGCTGTTCTATGTTGGCATTCTGCTTTCTGGTTTAAGTATTGTTTATTATAAATTTGGTGGGGTTGGAATTATTTTGTAGTTGAATTATTGTTGGATTTCCTCAATATATGAGCTCACCTGGAAAACACTGTTGTTTGAACAGTTATATTGGCTTGCTTTCAGGGTCATTTTATGTCCAGAGCTGCCTGCTTGATTTGGATCTTATTGGAGGCATCATTGTCTGTATATGCTCTGGTTTGTGTTCAGGGGAGTTTGCAATAGTTTGCTGGAGCCTGGCTTGTGCTGTGTGGTTGCTGTTCTGGCAAGGCAAAAAAAAAAAAGTGTTTGGGTTAATGGCTCTCTTCTAGGAAAGAGGTAGGCTTTTGGTTGTGATTTTTATTTGATTTTATGGGAAAATACACTCGGTGGTGGTGTGTGGAAGGGTGATGGGAGCTTGTGCATGCATTTTTTTTCTCTTGCTCTTCTCCCTTTCCATTTTGTATCATGTGCATTCACTTCGTTTCCCTTTCTGTGCATTGGTATGTTGTTAGCGATTTCTGAGCTCTGACTCTCTCTCGTTCTTGCATATTTGCCTATGAGAGATTAAAAAAAACACACACACTTAGCTGGCTTACAGGCTTCCCACTGGAATCATTCAGGTTTGAATTTCGCTTGAATCAAGCTCGAGAGTCTGCGGGTGCTCTTCCAGATGAAACCGGCGCTTTCCACTTACATCATATAGAAACTGCCGAGATAAGACGACCTTTATGCATGCAGACCAGCAGTTACGAAGTAAATAGAATGTTGAAAAGCTGTAGAGTGTTTGTATTCAATGGACCTTACCTTTGAGGAAGATTTAATGGGCAAATGCCTTCTTATATGAAGTTATATTATTTGCTATATAAGTAATTAAAATTGACTGTCTTTTACATTCACATGCAGCCAGCTGAGTCTGTACAAATCTTGAGCTTAACTTCATTATATTATTAGATAAGGAAGCGAATATTTAGCTATGCTGATGGTCTACATTAATGTAGTGTTGGTGAAAAAAAAATGCTATATATTATCAAATCCCAGAAATTTATTATAATAGCTTTAAAAAGCAAACATGTTAATGCCACAGTCTCATAACTGATTCCATTCCAGGGAAGCTGTTTATATTTATTTGTATATGAGATGACTTAAGGGTATATTCTCCTTTTAAATATATTAATTTGTCATTCCATACTTTTCCGTCTTAGTGATATTCAATAAATAGAGCTGACAAGATATAAAAGTTATATTTAATTTAAATATTAGATTACATTAGAATACTTGATAGTTAGATACATTTGTTTGTTTGGTCTTTCTTGTCAGTTCTTAAAATTATTTAACTCTGATAACATCAGATATGTTAAGAATTCTACATATTTTTATTAGTATACTCTAGAGAAAACTGGTATGAACTAAAATTAATGTCATTATTAAGTATATGAGTTGCATATGAGGGAATAGTGAAGTTGAATAATGATGGAGAGAAAGAGATAAATGTTACTATGGAATGACATAGAATGACTTTAACATATTATATCTATATTTCTTTGGTCTCCCTTTAAATGGAGATAGGTGCTTATACAACTCTGAGAATTAATGTTTTCTTTTTATGACAGATGCTGATTAGGTGTTGTTACTAGATTGAGAAGCAATTTAGGTGATAATATGTCACCTGAATTAGGAGTTTTAAACTCCAGAGGGGTTAAGGTTGTATATAATATAACTAATCTGAGTTATAAAATAAAGTTTTTTATTAATATTTTTAATGTTCACCATTACTTTACAATATGCAGTGTCTCAATAACAGTCTTCTTAGTTTTATTGTTCCAGTTAACTAAAGTGTTAACCTATATTATCTCTTCTAGATTCAATGGTAATATAATATTAAGGTCAATTGATTTAAATCTCTCAAAATATCTCTGGTATGTCAATTCTAAAAGGAATTTCTATTAACATCATTGGCTTGAATAATCCTAGGAAAAGAGGAAGTTTATTTAAATATCTTAAACTTCATAAATCTCAACTAGTATTTCTATAAGAAACCCATTTAATATTGGAAGACATTACCAAACTTAACATTAAACCTTATTCTTTGCTAGTAAGTTCAGAACACTATCAAAAGAAATGGGGGGGGGTGGAAAGTTTATGGAATAATACATTACCCTTGCCTAAAGTACTTAATGTCTATAGTGATAATAAAGGGATGTTTTGTTCTAGCAACATAGAATTAAACAATAAAATATATACTTTTATGAATATCTATTGGATTCCAGGTATTGGAACGAGCACAGTAAAACAACACTTAGATCAGATGGTACATTTTGCAAAAGAAAATATTATACTAGCTGGCGATTTTAACTGTATCTTAGACCATAAAGATTCTACTTCCAAAGGTAATAGACGAATTTCAGCATCTGCTAAATTACTTAATTTTATAGATTCTTATTTATTGAAATATATTAATAATTTTGTCAAACCTAGCTCTTTATTCTTCACATTCTTTTCACATAGACATAACACCTTCTCAAGAATTGACAGAATTTTAATTTCCAATAACTTGGCAGACTCTCTAACTAGTGCTAAAGTTATCACGTGTCCCCTTTCTGATCACAACTCTATAACCTTTGAATTGTTGATTAATCATTTTTGTAGTATTCAAATTAATAGAATTCCAGACGATATTACAAAATTAAAAGATTTTAAAGAATTTATTTTTACAGAAATACAAAAGTTTATAGAACTAAACACAAATGATATTTCGGAAATATATATTTGGGATGCTTTAAAAGCATACTTATACGGGAGAATCATTAATTGGTATTATCAAAAAAAAACTTTGGGACAAAGAATTACTTGATATACAACTAAAACTTGATGATTTAAAGCTTAACTATAAAGAGGATGAGAACTTAAATGATAAGAAAGAAGAAATAAATTCTTTAAACATTAAATATCTGGAAATATTAAATCATAAAACCAAGAATAATATTGAAAATTTTAAATTAATACATTTCTCTATGAACCCTAAATCTTTAAAATTGTTAGCTAGCAAAACAAAGAAGCTAAATAAAATTAATCACATTAATGAGATATTCTCTCCAAAAAAGAAAAAGATAGTCTCAAATTTATATAATATTCTAACTGAATTTAGGGAATTCTTTCTAAGTGTTAATCAGAAACCTAATATAATTGACACTAAAGAGGGCATTAAAACTTTTATTAGTAAATATACTAAAAAAGATTATCAGAAGAGCAAACAAAATTTATAGATAAACCCATCTCCTTTAATGACATTTAAATGCAAATTGTCAAATTAAAACAAAATAAAGCCCCTGGTAATGATGGTATAATACCTGAAATATATAAATTATTACCTTATAATGCTTTAAAATTACTTCACAAAGTCTTTAATATTTCCCAGATTAGCAACGTAACCCCACCTTCTTGGAAGTATACTTTTATATCTCCTAAATCTAATAAAGATCCTACTAATTGCTCCTCTTGCAGACCTATTTCCCTTCTTAATATTGGTTATAAAATGTTTATGTCCATCTATGCTGACATTGAAACATTTTTTACAAATTTTAGCTGATAATGATCAAACAGGATTCATAATGAATAGGAACTCATATGATAATATAAAAAGAACATTAACACTGATTGAATCTGTCAAACATTTAAAGAAATGTTTAACACTGATTAGTTTGGATATAAATTGTGCTTTCAATTCTATTAATTGGGACTACTTATATATTCTTATGGAAGAACCAAATGTTTCTAATAAATTTAGTAATCTTATTTCACAATTATATAACGGCAGTCAAGCTTACATTAAAATTGGCTCAGGTATTTCTCAAAATATCCCAGTAATTAAAGGTACCAAACAAGGATGTCCATTATCCACTTTACTATTCACATTAATCATGGAGCCTTGGGCTAATGTAATCAGATGGGACAAAAAGATATTGTAGGTTATAAATTAAACCCTAAAGAGTCTTCTAAAATACTGATGTTTGCTGATGACATTCTTCTAACTCTTGGTGGCAAAAACTCCTCCATTCATGCTCTCTTTAAAAATATGAATCTCTTTCAAAAAGTATCTGGCCTAACTTTTAACAATAATAAAACGCAAATTCTTTTAATTGGACCAAATAAGTTTGATTTACATGATGATTTTAAAAGATACTTGCCACAATCTGATCAAATTTTGTATTTAGGTATTATAATTTCTAATAATATGAAAAATATTATTCAACTAAATTATAATAATGATCTTCTGACAATAGAGAAACTAATAAAACAATGGAATTAAAATGATTTTTATTCCAAAAATACTATATATACTTCAATCTATTTTGTTACCTCCTCCAAATTTGATAATAAAGAAAATCAATTTACTGTTTCAAAAATTCCTATGGTTCCCTAATAAACCTAGAATTGCATTAAGATATCATATGAGAAGATGAGATAATGGGGGCATAGCTATGCCAAATTTAGAATTTTATGCATTCTCATCAGTAATTAAAACTATATCCCTTCTTATAGACATAAAATATCAAGCTAAATGGAAAACTCTACTTGAATTATTAGCAATAGATACTATAAAAATAATTTCCTCAAAAACTGGATTTAGTAAATATCCCATTTATTTGGATTTTAAAAGATTATTTCTCAGTATCGTCTTCTCAGAATTTCAAAAGTAACTACTTAACACTTCTTTTAAAATTTTTTAAAAATGATATTCTTAAATTTAGCTTGTATAAGGATTGGTTATTTCTCCTTTTCCCCATAGCATATTCACAATGAATCCTTTTTTCTTCAGATTTACTAAAAATTAATTTTTTTCAACAAAAACAATAATTTATTTGGTATCAGATGATGTCAAATAATAATTTGAAATCAATAGATACACTTAAGGTTGATTTCCAATTTGACTCATGTTTCTGGTTAGACCTACAGAAAGTAATAAAATATATACTAAACAAAATTGATTTGATGCCTTCTTCAAATAAACAAGTAATACCCAGGTTAATACAATATATGATATTATCAATACAAAACATTTCCCCTACTAAAAACAAACTTTCACACACACATACATATATATATATATATATATATATATATATATATATATATATATATATATATATATAAAGCTATAAAAAAGGATTTAGATATTTTACCTGATAGTCATTGGAACTACTTTCTCCTAATCAATAATCAACTTCCTACGAACAATGACAAAATAAATATAGTTAAATCAGCCAGTGTAACTACATCATCTTTTAAATGGAGAATATTTACATGGAAGTATTTATATAGATCATTAATCACTCCTCTTACTTTGAGTAAAATTAGCAAAAAAGATGTAATATGTTGGAGATGTAAAATGCAATTAAATGCCGATTGGTCCCACATGTTTTTTGAATGTATAGTATTAAAAAAATTTTGGGAAGAGGTTAATATTTTTCTACAAGCAATTTTTACAGACAACTTCACATTATCCAGATCACTGGTTTTATTCAACACACCAGTTCCTGCATGTATTAGTGTTTCCAACTATCCATTAATTTGGTCCATATTATCTGTTGCCAGAAAGACAATTACAAAGAATTGGAAATCTACTTCATCTCCCTCAATACAAGAATTTAAAAATTTGCTTTCTGATGTTTGTCACTTGGAAATGCTTACCACTGAATCTAGATCCACTAAGTCCAAGACTATACCTAATTCCTGGAACAAAATATACAATCTATTAGAAAAATAGTTTAATAATCTTATAAATATCTAAAATCTTGTAAATACATCTGTACATTTATTTTACTCTTATGGCGAACATTTATGTAAATAGTTGTTCAGTAACGGTTGAATTTTGTGAATTTTTATTTTTATATATATTTAAAATTGTTCAGTTTTTCTGAGGTTTATTGCCTGATCAATATTATTTCAATAAAATTGGTTTTAGGAGAAAAAGAAAAAGAAATATGCCTTAGGTCAAGCTTGTCCAGCATACAGCCCAATGAGTCACAATCTAACCCTGAGATATATTCTATCCAGACCTCTACCCAGTCTGTAAAAACAAAAATTATAGTTTTGCCCCATTTGCTAGCTGTATGGTACTGATATACCATTCTGACTGCTTCTGCACATAAGTGATTTTGGACCATGCACAGCACATTTTCTGAAACTCTTCTGTAATGCAGAAGTGAAATATTCTATATCTGCTGTCATTCTTACAGTTCCAAGGTCTTTACTCTTCTCCTTAATGAACTGGATGTGTGTGTGTGTGTGTGTGTGTGTGTGTGTGTGTGTGTGTGTGTGTGTGTGTGTGTGTGTGTGTGTGTGTGTGTGTGTGTGTGTGTGTGTGTGTGTGTGTGTGTGTGTGTGTGTGTGTGTGCACATGTGCACGCCATGCATGCATGCATGCATGTGTGTGTGCATGTATGGATGTGTTGAAGGCCATGCTGGTATAATTCTGAATGCTTTAGATGTTTGATAAGTCTTTTATCTATTTAGCCATATAAAATTAGAACACTACATCTCAGC
Organism: Protopterus annectens; assembly: GCF_019279795.1. Classification (NCBI taxonomy): domain Eukaryota; kingdom Metazoa; phylum Chordata; order Ceratodontiformes; family Protopteridae; genus Protopterus; species Protopterus annectens. Next base: position 190,187,275 of record NC_056745.1, on the reverse strand, counting down.
CAGTTCTGTTCTACCTGTGCACTGAGCATTGTGCCATGTATAGTAATAGTATATTGGCAGTAATGTCTTTCCCCCAAAACTGGCTGGTCACCTGAAGTTCAAAACTGAATCTTGGAACTGTAAAGTGGAAACCCTCTATTGGACCATCTGATCAGATGAAGAAAGCGAGTTTTGGCATCTGAGTCAGGGACTGGGACTGAACCAACTATGATGTGGGAGTTGAGAGGTATATAACCCACTGAGCATAATACACTGGCACCATCTACTGCCATTTTGCATACATTAGCCACTGAGTTAGAGTTTGGGATTGAATCTAGAAACTCTAATGCTGATACTTTATTTACTAGGCCACCTACCACATGGCATATTTACTGTCCAAGTAAAAACATGCAATCTAAAAGTACTATATCTGTCACTGTAGCAGTACTTAGTGTCCTACAGATCATTTGCTGAACTGCATATAGTTCTGTTGGCTAGTTTCCAAGTCTGAAAGAGTTTCCATTGTTCACAGGAATGATATTCAGTGTATTATTTTACTTGTCTCATTATTGGTGGTGTTTCTAAAGATTCTTATTGTAATACTGTCTGTAAATGTAAGACAATAAAAAAATAATATTAATGTTTTGTTTTCAAATACTCATGGTCTGAGGAATATTTCAGTATTGAGTCCAAATTACTGTTTAATTTATCAATAAACTACATCCATGTATACAGATTGCAACATAAAACACAATACATCACAACATGTGCAGCTACGTTTGCTTGTCTCATAGAACATTTATGGACCGAGAGAATGAAATCCCAGAAAGAGTGTTAGTAGCTAAAAGTCTTTCCTAAAATGTGCTAAATCCAAGTTCTGAATCAGTTGCCAGACACTCCTTTCGGGTCTATATCAGAACATCAAAGTTTTAAAACTTCGAATGTTCTAATATCGACCCGTTTTGAGCGAACGCTAAAAATAGCAAAGCTGCAGAACACCGAATTCTTTCCAAGGGAAAAAATTCAGTTGGCTGGTTCTGTGGCTTTGCTATTTTCAGCGCTGTGGTGGACATTTACGGGTCGGGTTCAGGTAAGTGTACGATTGTGTGGTTGTTAGGATTAGGGCATGGGTTAGGTGAGTTAGAGTTAGGGCGCGGGTCAGGTGAGTTAGGGTTAGGGCGCGGGTTAGGTAAATTAGGGTTAGGGGCGGGTTAAGTGAGTTAGGGTTAGGGCGCGGGTTAGGTGAGTGTGCAATATTGACGG